>NC_035448.2:56179438-56484133 GCF_002127325.2 Helianthus annuus | reverse complement strand
AAAAGACTACCACAGTGGTAAAATAAGTTTAATCGATGAATTGCTAGACAATCTTAGACCCTTTAAATAGACTAAAGTTACCAATCTAATTAAGGACATAATCTCCTAATTTAATGGGTATCTTTGACTCCCTTTTATTCTTTCTTGGACCAGCCACGACATTCTTTTTTTCTTTATCGGCCGAGTTATCAACCACGGTTTCCTTCGGCTCCTGTGACATCCTTTCATTTGGGTCAACTTGCTTCACAACATCCCAGCTTTGGGTAATTGGGTGTGCTTCACATATATACTAACTTCAATGATCTTCCAGATCCCATGCACATAACTTAAGTATCCAAAGCCTATAACCCTACTAACTACGGTGTTTAATCTACCAAATTACAAGATCAATCGCACAATAAACATCATATAACAGAAATGATACTTACAAACAAGCATTCTCTAACTAAGCTATTTCAGAGTTTAGTCAAATTAAGCTTATAATAATCGAGAAAATGAGGAACTAAGGCAAAAAATAAAGAAGTGAATGATAGATACCTTCAGCAGCTTTCAGCCAATGATTATGAGCCATTGCAGTTTATCAATACGAAAGACCTAATTTAACTTCGGATTTGGACTGTGAACTGTGAAGTCCTGTTGGTGTTGGTGACTGTTCAAATAAGCGGGTGCATGCGGAAGTGCGGTTGGTGACTGTTCAAATACCGCTAACGTTGTTAACCGGTAGATGCCCCGTTGCGGGGCGATGGCCGAATAATTATCAATCAATTAAAAAAAAGACTACTATAATTTTGCAATGAAAAAAAAAACGATGATAAGACCGTAATTTTGGGCTCAGGGCAAAAATGTAATTTTTCATAACTAATGAGCCAGTGTTAGGCAGCTAGAGTTATGCGCCGCCCGCGTTGTGGGGCGCTAAATCGAGTATTTCTTAGGTTAATAACATGTACGCCTTTATGTCGGTTAGTTATACATGCTACCTATAACACGATATAAAAAAAGATACATCAAGTTAACCAATTAAAGAAAAACAGTACCATAGTTATGATAAAAAAAAAATAACTAAAACGATGACAAGCGTGTAATTTAGAGTTTGGGGCAAAACAATAACTTGTGAGTACTAATTAGCGAGTGCTAGGCAGCAATTTGGCATGGATAAAAACAAAATTAAGTCAACAAAGTAAAATAAAACACTACCATGGTTTTGCTAAAGAAAAAAAAACGATGGCAAGATTGCAATTTTTAGCGGAGGTAAAGTCGTAATTTTAAAATGGAGGCAAAATAATATTTTGAACTGAGGGCAAAACCATTTTTTTTATTTTGAAATGTGGGCAAAATCGTAATTTTTAGCTAGGGGAAAAATCGTTATTTTAAACTGGGAACCAAATCGTAATTTGGCAGGACTCTAGCTGAGGGCAAAACCATAATTTTATTTTGAACTGGGGACAAAATTGTATTTTTTAACTGAGGGCAAAGTCGTAAATTTAAGCAAGGGGCAAAATCAAAATTTTATTTTGAATCGAGGGCGAAATCGTAATTTTACACCTGGGATAAAATTGTAATTTGGCATCACCTATAAATAACTATTATATGAAAAAAAAAGTCAAAAGTGGCCGCCACTTTTGGCCAACCACTCTCGACAACTATTATATGCTGACGTAATCAACTTGTGAATGTTAATATGTATAATATTGTTTTCAAATTTTAAATTGAGAAAAGTGCGGGGACAAGTAATTGTGTTTCGCCCAGTTTTCCCTTTTCATCTATAGTCCCTATGTTTTCAAATTTACAAATATAGTCCTAAATTTTACAAATTTGTTCTCAAATTGTACTTGGGCCTAATTACAGTTTGTTTCCAACGTTAAGTCACCCCACATGCTTATCACGTGAGGGTATTTTCGTCCATTTGTGTGTTTCCAACCCATAAAACCATGCATGCACCCCTACTCCCTAAATGTCTGTTGCGTTCCCTCCTTTCATCCACTGATTGAAGTTCTTAAAACCATCATCTCTACACACACTAAATCCCAACTTCGATCTTTCATCATCGGAATCCGGTAACGGGAATGGAAGACGACGAACCACAACATCCAAAGAACATAAAAATGGTGTTATTCGAAAACTATTTACTAAAATGATGTTTCTTATTTATTTTGTATTCCTCTTTTTCTTTTTTTAAACAAAATATTTTTTTTAATATTTCAATTAAATTAATCAAGTAATATATTTTTTATTCTTTAATGCTTTATATATTTTCAATCAATTCAATTTCTTTTTATATCTTTGATTTCTTTGATCAAGTCTTTATAATTTGATAGTAATAACTTTTTTTTTATTTTTCAATAAACACTGCCTCTTTATATAAACCGAACAATCAATGAACCGTTTGTGACATGAAATTTGTTAACGTTCCTAAACACATGTTTTGTTCATTCATTTATGTTCGTGAACGTTCGCTTATTTTGTCCATTTACATTGTTTATGTCCATTCAGCAAAATGTCAAAAATAAAAAAGTTAGAACACTACAAAAACATATAAGCAAAATAAAAATGCATGGTTACAAATTAGCAAAACCTAGTTATTCAGACCCGCACGTTGCGGCGGTGGTGTCGGGTTCTTCGAACCGTGAAAATAAAAAAACTTCGACGTAAACTCATTCATTGCAGATTTATATAATAAAAAGAAACTATTCAAAAATTACTTTAGAACGACAATACTGTTGATGTAGATTTTGTGTCTGATGCTTGTCGAGTAGATTAGATGTATTTTATGCTGATTATGTAATAGTTAGTGAAATGGTCAAACAAATGTGTATTGACCCGCTCGTTTGAAGTGGTCAAACGAGAGGGTTATGGGTTTGACCGTGTGTATGTGCAAGTGAAGTGGGTGTGACTATAAATAGCACCCCTTGTCTTTCATTTGCACTAGAGAGAGTTAGAGAGTGTGGGTGAGCTCATTTGAGAGTTCACAGTAAGTTCTATTGTGTGGGGGAGAGATCACCACTTGGTCTCTCCCCGGATGTATACTCCTTTGGTATTAGTTCGGTTAGCTTGTAATCGGGCCGACTTGTAATGTTATACTACCGATTAATAGAAATAAGTTTTGTTTATCCATCTCTAATCTCTCCCGTCTTAAACTAATCTCACACTAATCACGGTTTCGGTCTCGAAACACGGTCCTACAGATACAAACAAAGATGCCTCTAGCGGAAATTCATAAAAAATATAGACGAAAAAAAAGCAATTTGAGAGAACTAAAGATTTATCTATAAATTGCAGCTTAAACAACTTTTGTAATAGAAATTAAAGAAAAAAATGAACTCATCAAAATACAAAGCCAAACGATTTGATTCTACAAATTGAGGCTTAAACAACTTTTGTAATAGACATTCAATAATAAAAATAAACTCATCAAAATACAAAGCCAAATGATTCGTTTCTGATTGTTTCACCAAGTGGTGTGTAACCATCAGGCAAATATGCATATTTATTGTTGATTGCGGTATTATTAAGGGTCCTAATATTAATACATGGCAAAAACTTATTTACACATGGTGTATACGGGCCGTATACAGTTATACGGCCCGTATATAATAAAATAAAACTAACAAAGTCTGTGCCTTCAGACTTTGTCAGTTTTTTTCATTCCATACGGGCCGTATAACTGTATACGGCCCATATACACCATGTGTAAAGAATTTGCCTGGTCGTATATAATGGATACGAATAACATATACGGGCCGTATAACTGTATACGGCCCGTATGAAAAGAAAATTAGATTTTACCCAAAGTATTTAATGGATTTAAGGTGTCAATTACACGAGACATTTTACAGTCGTTAGGTGGTCAAATCTTTCTAAAAGTAGAAAAAAAATAAAACTTTAACAAGTAACAAAGATTGAAAAACAAAAAAAACGTGTCGTATGACTGTAATAAAAAGGAAGGGTGAGGCATTTGATGAGAGTTGTAAGGAGAAGCATTTTAATCACTTGTTTTCAACAGGGATGTAATGCAATGATTCTGCTAGTGGTCGGGCTTCCAATGCTTACACAGGGTGATAAACAACGCTGATATGAACCCAAACCAACTGCTTTGTCTTGAGTCGTCGGGAAAACTTTTCCTCAGGGGAGGGTGAGTAGTATGAGTCTGAGTCCATTGTGGTTCGTGAATGTTTCGAATCATCATAGAAGACGTGTCGGGTTCTGCTAGAAGAGTATAAGGATTTTGTTGGTTTGTTTCCAAGTAGGGTTTAGAATGTTTGAAGTATTCTTGGTTCAATACCAACTCTTCTGAAAGACAAGAATACAACGTTCATGTATCACAATGAATGACCGATCTAAGGCAGAGAACCTGATTTAGATACACAAATTCATCACCGGTTTCTACAGCACAAGAACATACACAGTTTGTGTAGAGATCTTTACATACAAATTTGCATTATCCTTACGGTTACAAATGAAGTATTAAAAGATGTTAGTTTCTTGACAATATGGTTTCTCGACAAATGAAGTATTATATGTCCTTGCTGCCTCTTCGGTTGGTAAAAGACATAGGATGGTTTCTAATACAGGCTCTTTTAGAGAAGCGTTGGGATTCAAGGGTTTATGAGTAAAAGATGGTAGTTTATTGACAGTATGGTTTCTCGACAAATGAAGTATTATCTGTCCTTGCTGCCTCTTCGGTTGGTAAAAGACATAGGATGGTTTCTAATACAGGCTCTTTGTCAGTTGTGGTTGATTTATAGGAGGAGGTTATGAAACGAATATATGTTTATGCGAATTCACAACATCCTTGCTTTATTCTCTTTAATCTATTAGAATGATCCTTGTTTTGTCACGTACATGCGTTTAATTCCCAACATCCTTATTGTATCAGACTATCTCACCTCCTTCTCTCTCTCTGACAACCTAGACCCAAACCACCGGAATCAACCACGTTCTGCGAAAAAAACATCATCTGTTCATCATTGTTCTTGAAGATGAAGATGAAGATGAAGAAATGAGGGTTTATTCTCATTAATCTATTAGAACGATCCTTGACTTGAATTTGTGGATTTCGGTTGGGTCAGAAAAACTTAACAAGAGAATCAACTAAAAAAATACAATTGATTACTCGGTCGAATAACCGGTCCGTTAAAGTTGAGCTTCCTGATGCAACTTTCACAGTGGTGCCAATGTCCTACTACTACAATCCTTCCAACGTCTGATTCCGATACAACCTTCGAGGTTGAAACCGGTTTTACCTCATGAAAAGGAAAGAGTTAACATTCTGATTCAGATTCAGGAAGCAGATGTTTATGAGTGAAAGAGTTAACATTCTGATTCAGATTCAGGAAACAGATGTTTGTTAGTGTTTGAGAAACTAACAAGGTAAACCTGAATTTTCAAAATTTTAGACACTTACTTGAACCGTTAGTAATACTAGATGTCATTTTGGCTGAACCACAACCTATTACAGCACTGTATGAACCTGTGTTTTGAAAATAGGCTTTGTTCTTCGTTTATTGGATCGTTCTAATAGATTAAAGAGGTTTTTACCATTTTTTACCATATGTATACGGGCCGTATACGGTTTATACGGCCGTATACTCTCGGTAAAAAAAATTTTTACCGATCGTATACAATGTATACGATTATTGTATATGGGCCGTATATTGTTATACGGCCCGTATACTATGGGTAAAAAATGGTAAAAAATAGTTTATTCTCTTTAATCTATTAGAACGATCCTTGTCTTGAGAACCTGATTCTTATTTAAACAATGGAATTTGTGGATCAACAGAAATAACTGAAAAGAACTCGCCATTCTCTTGCATCTGAAAGACAAGAATACAATGTTCTACAGCACAAGTTCATCACCGGTTTCTACAGCACAAGCACATACACAATTTGTTGGAAGAACCCGACACGTCTTCTGCTAGTTACTCTTTTCTTCGACTTCAACAAATCTTTCAAGGTCTTAAGTGATGGACGATTTCAACAATACGTTCATGAACCACAATGGACTCAGACTCATACTAGTAGCAGAAGAACCCGACTATTCTTCATAGCCATATTCCCACTCACAAGTTGTTGATACATATCGTCCCTTCAAGTTGAGCTTCCTGATACATATCATTCGTAAGAAACTTATCGTGCACTGAACCTTCAGTTGTGTACTCTTCAATCTTCTTGAGTATTTTTCTAACTTTATGTTTGCATCCACCACAGTGAATATTAACTTTGAGTGAAAGAGTTTGGAAACCGGGCGGTAAAAACGAAGTAACTGTTGGAATTTGTGGATTTCGGTTGGTTCAGAAACTTAACAAGCGAAGCAACTAAAAAAATACAATTGATTTCTCTTCCGGTTACCAGGCCTATCATCTCCGTCTGCTTATAGTTCTTTCTCGGCACTTTTATATTTAATCCGTTCATAATCGTCGACGACGTCATTGTGGTTTTTTCTCTTCATGTTACGGAGAATGTTCTAGAAATTGAAGGAAAAGGAAAAGATTTGTTGAAATCAAATTCAACAGAGATAACTTAATACAACCGGTCAAATCACACACTATATAAAGATTACAGAGGTTTTTACCATTTTTTACCATATGTATACGGGCCGTATACGGTTTATACGGCCGTATACTCTCGGTAAAAAAAATTTTTACCGATCGTATATAATGTATACGATTATTGTATACGGGCCGTATATTGTTATACGGCTCGTATACTATGGGTAAAAAATGGTTTATTCTCTTTAATCTATTAGAACGATCCTTGTCTTGAGAACCTGATTCTTATTTAAACAATGGAATTTGTGGATCAACAGAAATAACTGGAAAGAACTCGCCATTCTCTTGCATCTGAAAGACAAGAATACAACGTTCTACAGCACAAGTTCATCACCGGTTTCTACAGCACAAGCACTTACACAATTTGTTGGAAGAACCCGACACGTCTTCTGCTAGTTACTCTTTTCTTCCATTTCAACAAATCTTTCAAGGTCTTAAGTGATGGACGATTTCAACAATACGTTCACGAACCACAATGGACTCAGACTCATACTACTAGCAGAAGAACCCGACTATTCTTCATAGCCATATTCCCACTCACAAGTTGTTGATACATATCGTACATTCAAGTTGAGCTTCCTGATACATATCGTTCGTAAGAAACTTTTCGTGCATTGAACCTTCAGTTGTGTACTCTTCAATCTTCTTAGAGTATTTTTCTAACTTTATGCTTGAATCCACCACAGTGAATATTAACTTTGAGTGAAAGAGTTTGGAAACCGGACGGTAAAAACGAAGTAACTGTTGGAATTTGTGGATTTCGGTTGGTTCAGAAACTTAACAAGAGAAGCAACTAAAAAAATACAATTGATTTCTCTTCCGGTTACCAGGCCTATCATCTCCGTCTGCTTATAGTTCTTTCTCGACACTTTTATATTTAATCCGTTCATAATCGTCGACGACGTCACTGCGGTTTTTTCTCTTCATGTTACGGAGAATGCTCTAGAAATTGAAGGAAAAGGAAAAAATTTGTTGAAATCAAATTCAACAGAGATAACTTAATACAACCGGTCAAATCACACACTATATAAAGATTACAGAGGTTTTTACCATTTTTTACCATATGTATACGGGCCGTATACGGTTTATACGACCGTATACTCTCGGTAAAAATTTTTTTTACCGATCGTATATAATGTATACGATTATTGTATATGGGACGTATATTGTTAAACGACTCGTATACTATGGGTAAAAATTGGTAAAAAATGGTTTATTCTCTTTAATCTATTAGAATGATCCTTGTCTTGAGAACCTGATTCTTATTTAAACAATGGAATTTGTGGATCAACAGAAATAACTGAAAAGAACTCGCCATTCTCTTGCATCTGAAAGACAAGAATACAACGTTCTACAGCACAAGTTCATCACCGGTTTCTACAGCACAAGCACATACACAATTTGTTGGAAGAACCCGACACGTCTTCTGCTAGTTACTCTTTTCTTCGATTTCAACAAATCCTTCAAGGTCTTAAGTGATGGAAGATTTCAACAATACGTTCACGAACCACAATGGACTCATACTACTAGCAGAAGAACCCGACTATTCTTCATAGCCATATTCCCACTCACAAGTTGTTGATACATATCGTCCATTCAAGTTGAGCTTCCTGATACATATCGTTCGTAAGAAACTTTTCGTGCAATGAACCTTCAGTTGTGTACTCTTCAATCTTCTTGAGTATTTTTCTAACTTTATGCTTGCATCCACCACATTGAATATTAACTTTGAGTGAAAGAGTTTGGAAACCGGACGGTAAAAACGAAGTAACTGTTGGAATTTGTGGATTTCGGTTGGTTCAGAAACTTAACAAGAGAAGCAACTAAAAAAATACAATTGATTTCTCTTCCGGTTACCAGGCCTATCATCTCCGTCTGCTTATAGTTCTTTCTCGACACTTTTATATTTAATCCGTTCATAATCGTCGACGACGTCACTGCGGTTTTTTCTCTTCATGTTACGGAGAATGCTCTAGAAATTGAAGGAAAAGGAAAAGATTTGTTGAAATCAAATTCAACAGAGATAACTTAATACAACCGGTCAAATCACACACTATATAAAGATTACAGAGGTTTTTACCATTTTTTACCATATGTATACGGGCCGTATACGGTTTATACGACCGTATACTCTCGGTAAAAAATTTTTTTACCGATCGTATATAATGTATACGATTATTGTATATGGGACGTATATTGTTAAACGGCTCGTATACTATGGGTAAAAATTGGTAAAAAATGGTTTATTCTCTTTAATCTATTAGAATGATCCTTGTCTTGAGAACCTGATTCTTATTTAAACAATGGAATTTGTGGATCAACAGAAATAACTGAAAAGAACTCGCCATTCTCTTGCATCTGAAAGACAAGAATACAACGTTCTACAGCACAAGTTCATCACCGGTTTCTACAGCACAAGCACATACACAATTTGTTGGAAGAACCCGACACGTCTTCTGCTAGTTACTCTTTTCTTCGATTTCAACAAATCCTTCAAGGTTTTAAGTGATGGAAGATTTCAACAATACGTTCACGAACCACAATGGACTCATACTACTAGCAGAAGAACCCGACTATTCTTCATAGCCATATTCCCACTCACAAGTTGTTGATACATATCGTCCATTCAAGTTGAGCTTCCTGATACATATCGTTCGTAAGAAACTTTTCGTGCACTGAACCTTCAGTTGTGTACTCTTCAATCTTCTTGAGTATTTTTCTAACTTTATGCTTGCATCCACCACATTGAATATTAACTTTGAGTGAAAGAGTTTGGAAACCGGACGGTAAAAACGAAGTAACTGTTGGAATTTGTGGATTTCGGTTGGTTCAGAAACTTAACAAGAGAAGCAACTAAAAAAATACAATTGATTTCTCTTCCGGTTACCAGGCCTATCATCTCCGTCTGCTTATAGTTCTTTCTCGGCACTTTTATATTTAATCCGTCCATAATCGTCGACGACGTCACTGCGGTTTTTTCTCTTCATGTTACGGAGAATGTTCTAGAAATTGAAGGAAAAGGAAAAGATTTGTTGAAATCAAATTCAACAGAGATAACTTAATACAATCGGTCAAATCACACACTATATAAAGATTACAGAGGTTTTTACCATTTTTTACCATATGTATAAGGGCCGTGTACGGTTTATACGGCCGTATACTCTCGGTAAAAAAAATTTTTAACGATCGTATACAATGTATACGATTATTGTATACGGGCCGTATATTGTTATACGGCTCGTATACTATGGCTAAAAAATGGTTTATTCTCTTTAATCTATTAGAACGATTCTTGTCTTGAGAACCTGATTCTTATTTAAACAATGGAATTTGTGGATCAACAGAAATAACTGAAAATAACTCGCCATTCTCTTGCACCTGTGTACGTTGATTGTGGATTTAACTTGCAAGAATTGGGTCCGTCGCATGATAGAAGATACTTATTGTCCGTTCAAGTTGAGCTTCCTGATGCAATTTGTTGGAATTTGTGGATTTCGGTTGGTTCAGATCTCGGAAGTACTGAACAACAGAAATAACAGCTTCGGTTTCATATGCTTCCTGAATCTGAATCTGAAAGTTAACTAGATCCCTCAAGTTGTCATTCATAACAACATAGCGTCTGGAGAAGAGTATGTTGATATAGGAGAATTGATGTAATTTTCAAGAGAAGCAATGAAGATTGAATATGCAAATCGGATGGAATCTACGAAGAAACTGTTGGAATTTGTGTATTTAGGTTGGTTTAGAAACTTAACAAGAGAAGCAACTAAAAAAATAAAATTGATTACTCGGTCGAATGATGGCCAATATCCGTTTATAATCGTCGACGACGTCACTAGGGTTTTTTCTCTTCCGGTTACCAGGCCTATTATCTCCGTCTACGTTTGGTTTCCTCAACGAAATATCATCATCCATTATCTGCCCTTTTTCCTTTGGTTTCTGGTTGATTTTCAGGGTGAGGGTTTTGAATTGATTCCAAACATTTTATCGTGTTTTGTAATTTTAATGAAGCAACGAAGATTGAATATGCAAACGCTTATGGCCAGATTCTTTCCTTCAATCTTGGCAAAATCAATGCCTGCTTGTTTTATTATCACGAAAGTACTGAAGAACCGAGATGGGCACAATAACAACAACAACTTTCCATGATTTGGAGACTGATCGGAATCGAATCAGTGATTTTACTAGAAGCCGTTTGATTATTTCTTGTTTTATTATCACGAAAGTACTGAACAACCGAGATAGGCACAATAACAACAACAGTTTTCCATGATTTGGAGACTGATCAGAATCGAATTAGTGATTTTACTGGAAGCCGTTTGATTATTTCCTCTTGGATCTCGAAAGGCACGTTGTCTGACATCTTGATTTTGATTACCAACTCCCATATCAATTTCTAGGTAGTTAACAACGCTAATTAGAAAAAAACGTGATTCATATACACAACGGTCTCTTTGCTTCGTCCACTAGAACTATTTGTGTATGCATTCTTTTGGTAGTTAACAACGCTAATTAGAAAAAAAAATCTGTAATATTAATCATATCGATTGCTATAGCAGGATGGATGTGACACACACAGATAGATAAGCTGTCACAGTTGTCAAGACAGTTTGTCGGGTTTCCAATGCTCACACAGGGTGATAAACAACGCTGATACGAACACATGTGTTTCGAAATAGGCTTTGTTCTTGGTTTAATGAAGTTACACGTAACATCTACTTATATTCAGATTTAAAAAATGCCCGCCTCAACTGAGATAACGGACATCCATCAAGCTCAAAAAGAAAACTTGTGTTTCCCATAGTCACAAAAGATTGCGGTTTGTATTTCGCATAGCCACCGTTTCCGTAGTAAAAACGGTTGCGGTTTGTATTTCGCATAGCCACCGTTTCCGTAGTAAAAAACGGTTGGGTTTGCACATTCAATCTTCAATACTTCATTAAAATACCACTAGTAGAAGAACCCGACACGTCTTCATGTTACGGAGAATGTTCTAGAAATTGAAGGAAAAGGAAAAGATTTGTTGAAATCGAATTTGACAACTATGACAGCTTCTTAAAAGTAACAAAAACCTCCTGGTCAAATCACACACTATAAAGTTTAAAGTTATCGTGTGTTGTAGTTTGTAAAGATGACCGAATAGAGATCTGAATAACAAACTGTGGAGAACTTGTTTGTGTCGGGTTCTTCTGCTAGTTACTCGTTCAACGGACTGATCGGTAACGTTACTCTACTTGTGCTCTGATTTAAGCGGAGTGTTTCGATCAACGTTTGTTAAAGGTGATGAAGAGTTTAGAAACCCTAGAATGACTGTGTTTTTACTGGAAAAAACGTGATACTTGAAAAAACATCCTTATATACGGCCTGTATACAGTTATACGGGCCTTATACATTTGGTAACATCAAAAACCTACCAAAATAATTCCATTGAGCCGTATACATTTTACAAATCGTATAGACATGTATACGACTCGTATAACTATATGCGGGCCATATATAGTAAAAATAAAAAAACATGTATACGACTCGTATACACTAGGGATGTGAAAATAAGATATAGGGGGTGTAGGAATAAGGGGGCCATTATTAATAACAAAATGTGTGTGGCAAAATTTGAAAACTATAAAACTTTCCTGGTGCACTGTCATGACGAATAAATTATATTTTAGTTTATTTTAATTTTAATTTATTTTAATTTATTTTATTTTTATTTTAATTTAATATTATCAAAATTTTAGATTAATATTGAAATAGATGAAGAGGAAAAGAGATCAATTCTTGTTTAGACAAATAAAAAAAATTATTGGATCTAAGTTCAGAAAAACACAAAAAGGTATAATATAAATATAAGAGTAAACTGCCATTTTGGTCCCTATGGTTTGGGCACTTTTGCCATTTTAGTCCAAATCTCAAACTTTTTACATCTGGGTCCCTGTGGTTTGCATTTTGTTGCCATTTTAGTCTAAATTTCAAATTTGGCCAAATTCCTTAACTTAAACCTCCCTATTTTGTCTTTATCCTTAGGGGTATTTTGGTCATTTAGATTTATTATAACTCAAATTTAATAAATAATAATGTCACTGCCAGAACCACAATAATACCACTGTGTAACACCTCGAAATTTTGCGTCCAATGATGTATTGACACGTGTCATAAGTTTACACGTGATATTAAATACTAAATAAAGGACTAAAGTTGACAAACATTGAAAGTATGTAAATTCGAGGGTTAAAAATGTCAACGAGGGATAAATATACTGTATAGTAACCCTAAATGATGCTCGTACCATCAAACGAATGAATCACGGATCGTACGGAACAAATTATGGAAGAAAGTGAGAGATTACAAACTACAGGGGCTAAATGTGTCAACATGTTTAAGTTATACCTCTGTGTGACCCTTTAACAAACCCGATGCTTTGTAACAGTAAATTACGCTCACTAGAATATACGATATAAATTTCGCAAGGTTCCGTTTTAAAACGAGAAAGTAATTATCAAATTCGTATGCGAGGGGCTAAAAGCGTCAAACATAGAAAGTTATGACTTTTCGGGTAATAATAAATTAACCAAGGGTTAATAAGTTGGGTAAAAGTTCCGAGGCCCTTATTCGTAAATAAACGAGGCCCAAAATACAAAGTTACCCCTTCGAAACCGAAAGGCCAGGGCAATGATTACAAAAGATTTGAAAATCTTGAAAAACAAGTCTCAGGCGGGCCGCGTTAAAGAATCAAAGGATCTTACGCGGGCCACATTGTCAGTAAAGATATAGGCTCTGACGTATGGATTCAGGCGACCCGCGTAAAGGTTGCATGATCCTTAACGCGGGCCGCGTCAGCCTCCCAGATGCAGAAAACGTGGACAGAAGCACTGTTTGGTGTTTTAACCGACCTTAGAGCCAATAATGAGAGCATGGGCGCCCCCTAAACGACCCCTAGCACTCAGGGACACATGTTGGTGATCTAAGAACACTTGTAGACTTGTGTGTCAATGATCTAAGGTCCCAAATTTACTATAAAAGGACCATAAGTTGCAACCAAGTTCTTCACACCCTCATTCTGCTTTCTGATCATTTCTGAAGCTCAAGCATTCTCTCTAAGCTTCACAAGTCGTGCATAGGACTCTTGTAAGTATGCTCCACCCTTTCTTGGTTAAGTTTTGCTTAGTTATAGCTTAAAAGTCAATCCGTTGTAATTAACGATTGACTTAACGATAAATCACAAATGGTCTAGTGGTTTGTCGAATCAAAGGTAGTTATATGTTGGTAATTATGTGGGCATTAAACCCCTAAAAGGGCACCCTCTGATTCCCACTCTAACTAGTCCGAATGTCGAGTCAAACTTGCTTAGAAAAAGTCAACAGAATGCTAAATTGCGATTTTATGCATAATTAGTAATGTAGATGGCGTGTAACCTGTTTTAACACTCATACAACATGATAATAAGTATATTAACTAGTCTAAGCTTGTTTGATCCGACCATTTACTATTTTGACCCGGTTCGGAACCGAAAGTCGCAAAGCTTTGACTTTTGCTTTGACTTCAGTTCTGACCCGTTATGGTATAATTTAGATATGCCTTAGGACTCTCTTAGGACCAGGTTACATGATGGTTCAACCCTCTGTGACCGGTTCGTTGTTTGTCCAAGTCTTTTGCACATTTCCGTTAAATGCTTAAAAGTTGACCATAACGCCCTTTTCACTTTAAAACGAGAATTTTGGATATGTGAAAGGACAATAACCGTAGTTACTGAGTTCTAAGCATGTCCCTAAAATTTCACGTCAATCCGAGGTCTAGAATAGGAGTTATGCTAAATAGCGCAATTACGGGAACCTTAGTAATTAAACGGCGCAATTAGCATAAAGCCTATCTAAACCCAAATTTCGACACCAAACCTTTTATATACTGATGTAAAATAATATTTTGAGATTTTTAAAGATTTTTAATTATTTTTAACCTGCTCATAACCTGCGGTTATGGCATCGATTCGGTAAATACCAAATATACCCTTTTCAGACATAACTTGAGTTCTACATGGTATTTTGACCCGATTCCAGTTGCTACTGATTTTAAATAATAAATAAAGTATTTTGGACTTTATAAACTGTTCGGAAAACTCATATTTCCTGTAGAACTCGGAAACCTCTTTTATAATCTTTAAAATGACCGAAATACCCCTACGGGGCGTATATTGGATATAAACTTGTTATGGGCGTAATGGAAGGTATCCTACTGATACCACAACCTCTTTAAAGCATAATAACTTAGGAAACCTGTGTAGGACTCTTACGGTTACCCGTTACGCCTTTTGCGCGCACGGTCCGGTTTATGTAACTAGTTTACATAAGCTAGCCGAAACGGGTCAAACCTTATCGTTTTTACTTCAAAATCGAGAGTGTGGTTATATTACCCATATAAAACAAGTCTTCAAACTTGTTGGGTCTAAACCACATTCCATTCCCGGTTTTCGCTTTTCACGCGATTAAACCGTAATTACCCTTTGAAACTGACCGGTCTAAGCTAAGGCTACATTAAAGACCCGTTAGGATTCTAATAGGTTGTTATAAACCTTCGTTCCAGAATAGGAGACCAGTAAAAGATACTTGCATTTGTTTGATTGAGGTTATTACTTGCTCAGGTAAATACTTTTAACTTATTTTCTGTTATACGGGCTTGGGTTACGGTATATAAGATACCGCTTGGTCGGGCAATTAACCCCAACTCATTAGTAGTTGGGTGTTTTCAATGTGACCCATTTAAAAATTGGTTTTGTTGGCTTTACGCCTTTGGGAGCTTAATGACTATGTCCCGGATATCCCTGGCATCATTTTACGAAATGGCCACGACCTCGACACACGGGTGTAGGCGTACACCCGACAATGTGTCTATATTTATAAAGGTATAACCGTTGGTTTTCCCGCCACGGCTTTATGCTTTGTGGCGTGTCTATTAACCTTAAACCCGACCCGACCCGGGCGACCGAACGAATAGTGAGCATGTAATTCTTCTTCAAAGATTAAATTGATTAATTATCCCAAGTTATAAAGAGTTTGTGCCTTGTGCATTCAAATCAATTTTATTAAACTTTTACAAAAGTGTCGGTTGAATGTATTTACCAGTGTAAACTGACGTATTTTCCCCAAAAAGATTAAATGCAGGTTCTGTACGAAATAGGCTGGTCACTCCTTAGCATCGTTAGAGTCTCGCAAGCTTGGGATGCCATTATCTGTTGAACAATATTTTTTTAATTTTATTTTGATCCCCTGTGGATTATTTCGACTATTTGTGATACTTGGATATTACATTGAATGGTTGAAATATATCTATCTTTATGCTTCCGCTATGCATTTAAATATTATGTGGTTTGACTATATTGTTGCCAACTACGTCACGGTAATCCCCCACCGGGCCCACCGGTGAAACACATGGAAATCGGGGTGTGACAGGTTGGTATCAGAGCCAACGTTGAGTGAATTAAACACTATCCTTATGTGTTTAATCTCAATGACACAATTGCACATACTCGAGTCTAGACAAGAACATAGGACAAATTTGAATTATCATTCTAGATTGTCTTTTATTGTTTATTGTGATTTAAAGATGTTAAGCAGGAAATATGCCACCAGCAATTAGAAGAGGAGGAAGAGGCAAAGGGCCGATCACTACTCACAATGATCACGAGGCCGGACCTTCACATATGCGAGCTCTTTCCAGCACAAGAAGTGAAGAACCTCAGAGGCGTAGAAGAAACCTCTTTGAGCCTGTAAGGCGGTCTACCTCACACAGTTTGACACCTTCATACCGTCACTCTTTTGGACCAAATTCGGAGAACGAGCCCAGTAACCCTCAACCTTCGTTTATACCTCTCCAGCGTTCTGTTTCGCACCGTTCCTATGGCGATCCCACTCCTTTCTTCCAAGGCCAGTTCAACCCGGCCGATTATGTCCAAGAACCAATAGGTTATAACCCTTTAGGACCCGAAGACCATTTCTCCGAAGATAATGCGGTAGATATGGACGAGGACACGGATCCCATAAAACCTGCAAGAGGTACTCCCAACCATCCTATCGAGATCTCTGATGGGTCATCCTTTCATGGAACACCCTATCAAGGTCCCGACAGTTACCAGGCGAGGTTTAACTAGTGCGAGTGGTACTTTACACCCTCTCACCATTCATCACCTCACCAGCAGCAGCAACAGCAACAGGATCCTTCTGAGGATTCGCGTTTCGTGGCAGTTATGCCACCGCCTCCACCGCCACCAGTTCAACAAGCACCTCCAGATCCGCCAAGGCATAGGAGATCAAGCGCGCGGATGTCCACCCGAGGAGGGGAATTTCACTTTTGCACCCCTCGCCACTCGAGTGCAAGTCATTTGTCTCCATTGCCTGAAGAACCACAAATGGGTGAACCTTCGAGCCACCCTGCAAAGGTGAATTCTGCACCAGTTGCACCACCTCCACCACCGTTTGGGTATGATAACCCTATACCTGCGTACGCCGGTTCCGCAGCGTACAACCCGTTTGAGCAGCCAGCTCACACGCGCTACAACTATAATTATGCGGATGCCGACCCATACGTGGTAGCGGCCAATTACAACGCCCTCCATCCCAAAGGACCTTATGGAGACCCTTGGGGATTAGGATACGCAGCTCATGGGTATCCAACTCCTGCTAGAACTCCGGCTCAGCACATAACGCAGCAGCCACGTTTTTCCCCACCGGAGCAGGAAGAAATCCTTCACCGTTTAGATCGTGTGGAACGAGACTTTGAGCAAGAACGTAAGAACAATCGTGGATTCCTTAAAGGCCTAGCAAACCTGTTAAAGGGGAAGAAGAAGCGTGATCATTAGTCTTTATATGTTCTATTGTATTTCCTATTTTAATCAAGTCCCTGTGTGGACATCTATTTGTTTTAGTCCCTGCGTGGACATTTATTGTGTTAGTCCCTGCGTGAACAATTGCCTTTCAGTCCCTGCGTGGACTTATCTTTTTGTCCCTGTGCGGACATCTATCCTTGTATTTGGTCCCTGCGTGGACTTGTTTTCTGTAAACCTCTGCGTAGGTATTTGTCTATTAAAAGTCCCGTTTAGGGCCGTGTGTAATCATTATTATGATTAATGGAATGTTAAGTTTATAAATTTCATTTTTGTCATTTTAATACATTATTATATGAAATAAATTAAAAAAAATCATTCCTTTTAAATAAGTCTGCCTAAATAAAGAATCTTAATGGTGAGACCTAGCCTGGTGTCATCATAAGACCCGGCCAAGATGGTGAGACCTGAGTAAAAGGTTCAGATTCCTGTTAACCTCTGTAAACATGTTAACATTCTTGGCAGATGTGATTCGTTAAAATCACACGCGTCATTCTTATATAAGAATCCTTCAAAGGATTCCAAGACCTAAGTTAATGATTTATAAATCATGGGTTAAATCATCCATTAGTGATGTAGTGCCTACGGGCCATACTTATTGTCATATAAGACAACAGACAGTTGTAGTCTATGACTCCCTGTCAGGAAAGGTAAAAGAACTATGGTTCAAACCTTCATGCCTTGATTCTCGGAAATCCTGGCTTATATTATAAAACGTCCTTGTGACTAGGCTTTTGTGCCACTAACAATATTGATTGTAATTAGGATAAGTTATATTCAAATCCTAAATAAAAGTGAGTAATAAATTAACCAAATATGGTCTATGTTTACCATGGTTAATGAATTGCCATAAAAGACAATTCCATAATAAACTCCTAAATAAAGTTCTGTCATATTCCTTGTAGCAGACCAAGATCTCAAAATGGCTGACCCAAATGGAGTTAATAGTCATTCAAAGGAGGATGACAATGATAACGCCCAAATTCATATAACGGGCGCGGAACTGAAAGCTTTAGTAGATGACGCTGTGAAGACGGCCTTGGATCGGCAGTACGAAGAATATAGCGAGTCTCGAAGCAGGACCCGATCTGCGCCACACTCTAAACCAAAAACCCACTCTGAACATCACAGCAAACCACCCTCGACCCCGTCTAAGCCTAAGAAGGACGACGATCGACACTCATCAAATGAGAATAGTGCCCGTCCTAAGAAGATCGCGCCAGGGGTTGCACGTATAAGTATTTCATTTCTTGCAAACCCCGAGATTTTACTGGGGAAAAGGGCGCTGTGGATTGCATGACCTGGCTGGACGAAATGGACACCGTGGTGGACATTAGTGGTTGTGCTGAGAGGGATGTGGTGAAGTTTGTATCCCAGTCATTCAAGGGTGAAGCCCTAGCATGGTGGAGATCGTTGGTTCAAGCCTCAGGGAAGGCTGTGTTGTATGGCATGTCATGGGAGGAATTTATTGCTCTCATTAAAGAAAACTACTGCCCTCAGCACGAGGTTGAGAATATAGAGTCTGATTTCCTATCACTGGTCATGAAGAACCAGGATTGCCAGGCATATCTCACGAGTTTCAATACCCTGTCAAGATTGGTTCCGTACCTTGTGACCCCGGAACCCAAACGGATCGCGCGTTTCATTGGGGTTTGGCCCCAGAGATAAAAGCTAGCGTGAAGGCTTCTAGGCCTGCTACATTTAGATCCGTGGCGGATATATCTCTGTCTCTCACACTGGATGCAGTGAGGCAGAGATCTCTGAGAAATGCTGACGGTGAGAAGAGGAAACGTGAAGATGATAATTCACGTAAGTCAAGCAAGAAGCACCGGGGGAATCATGACCACAAGAAGGGATCAGAGAACAAGAAGAATGATCGACAGTCAGGCGATAGGCCCAAGTGCAATGTTTGCAAGAAGCACCACTTCGGAAAGTGCAGATTTGAACAGAAATCCCAGCCGAAAGCATGTGGGATTTGCAAGTCCTCCGAGCATAGGACTCTTGAGTGCAAGAAACTCAAGGATGCAACTTGTTATAGTTGCAACGAAAAAGGGCACATCAAGACTAACTACCCGAAGCTGGCGAAGAAGGCTGATGATGGGAAAAAGACCAATGCGAGGGTCTTTCAGATGAATGTTCAAGAGGCTATCCAGAACGACAACGTCATAACCGGTACGTTTCTTATCAATGATGTATTCGCAAGAGTATTATTTGATTCTGGAGCAGATAAATCCTTTGTGGATGATAAGTTTTGTGAGTTGTTAAATTGCCTGTTAAAACCTTGAATGTGAAATATGAAGTAGAACTAGCTGATGGGACTATGGGAACAGTCTCAACTGTTTTAGATGGATGTGTTATATCCATTAGGAATCACTCATTTCCTTTATCCCTGTTACCCTTTAAACTCGCTGGTTTCGACGTAGTGTTGGGTATGGATTGGTTATCGCATAACCAAGCCCAAATAGTGTGCAACAAGAAACAAGTGGTAATCAAGACTTCGTCTGGAGAACCACTTACCATCCAGGGAGATACTCGACATGGATTGCCTGCACAAGTGTCTATGCTAAAGGCATCCAGATGTTTGAAGAAAGGATGTGTCATTTATATGGCACAGGTGACTATCGGTGAGGAGAAACCCAAGATTGAAGACATCCCAGTCATCTCTGACTATCCTGAAGTTTTCCCAGAAGAACTGCCTGGTTTGCCACCAGACAGGCAAGTGGAATTCAGTATCGACATCATTCCAGGAGCAGCGCCTATTGCAAGAGCACCTTATAGATTGGCACCCACGGAAATGAAAGAATTGAGGACGCAGCTAGATGATCTGCTAGCCAAAGGTTTTGTTAGACCAAGTTCATCTCCTTGGGGAGCACCAATCCTATTCGTCAAAAAAAGATGGTTCGATGCGTCTATCCATCGATTACCATGAGCTGAATAAAGTTACAATCAAGAATAGGTATCCTTTGCCCAGGATCGACGATCTGTTCGATCAGTTGCAAGGAGAGAGCTACTTTTCCAAGATTGACCTAAGGTCAGGGTACCATCAATTGAAGGTTAAAGACGAAGATGTGCACAAGACTGCATTTAGGACTCGTTATGGTCATTTCGAGTTCCTAGTGATGCCTTTTGGGCTCACTAATGCACCTGCCGCATTCATGGATCTCATGAATCGCGTTTGTAAGCCTTATTTGGATAAATTTGTCATTGTCTTCATCGATGACATCCTCATCTACTCCAAAAGTCAAGCTGACCACGAGAAGCATCTTCGATGTATTCTTAAACTGCTTCATCAAGAAAAGCTTTATGCCAAGTTCTCTAAATGTGAATTTTGGCTACGAGAAGTCCAGTTCCTTGGACATGTGGTGAGTGAGCGTGGCATCCAAGTGGATCCTGCCAAGGTTGAAGCCGTCATGAATTGGCAGGAGCCGAAGACGCCTACGGAGATTTGCAGTTTCCTAGGTCTAGCAGGATACTACAGACGCTTCATCGAAAATTTTTCAAGAATTGCTGCACCCCTAACTTCTTTAACTAGAAAGAGTATAAAGTTTAATTGGGGCCCTAAGCAGCAAGAAGCTTTTGATATCCTCAAACAAAAGCTGAGCAATGCTCCAGTGTTAACATTGCCGGAAGGAATGGAAGAATTTGTCGTATATTGTGATGCATCGCACACCGGTATGGGTTGTGTGCTTATGCAGAGGGGCAAGGTGATTACCTATGCGTCACGACAATTAAAAGTGCATGAAAAGAACTACACCACCCATGACTTGGAGTTAGGTGCCGTTGTATTTGCACTAAAGCTTTGGAGGCATTACTTATATGGCATTAAATTTGTGATCTATTCTGATCACAAAAGCCTTCAGCATCTATTCAATCAGAAAGATTTGAATATGAGGCAGCGACGTTGGATGGAAACTCTGAACGATTATGACTGTGAAATAAGATACCATCCAGGCAAGGAAAACGTAGTCGCGGATGCCTTGAGCAGGAAAGAAAGAGTGAAACCAATAAGGATCAATGCCAAGAGCATTGAAATCAAGAACAATCTGAATGAACGATTGTTAGCTGCACAGAAGGAAGCTGTGTTAGAAGCTAACTATCCTAACGAAAAGCTAGAAGTAACTGAAGAGCAGTTATCCTATGGCAAAGACGGAATTCTGAGATTGAATGGAAGGATATGGGTTCCTGTTTATGGAGGTCTTCGTGAAGTTATCCTTCAGGAAGCCCACAGTTCCCGATATTCCATTCATCCTGGAGCTGATAAAATGTACCAGGACTTAAAGGCAAACTTTTGGTGGATAGGCTTGAAGAAGTCTATAGCCACCTACGTAGCAAAGTGTTTGACTTGTGCGCAAGTAAAAGCTGAACATCAAAAGCCGTCAGGCTTGCTACAACAGCCTGAACTTCCTGAGTGGAAATGGGAAATGGTGACGATGGATTTCATCACCAAATTGCCAAAGACAAAGAAGGGAAACGATACAATATGGGTAATAGTTGATAGACTGACCAAGTCAGCACATTTCCTACCCATAAAGGAGACTCGTTGCTCCGATATACTAGCCCAGTTGTTTGTAGATAAGATTGTAGCCCTTCATGGTGTGCCTGTATCTATCATCTCTGATAGAGATACCAGATACACGTCACACTTTTGGAAAAGTTTCCAACAATCTTTGGGCACACGTTTGAATTTCAGTACGGCTTACCACCCTCAGACAGACGGACAGAGTGAGCGTATAATCCAAACGTTGGAAGACATGCTTCACGCATGTGCGATCGACTTAGGTGGTAATTGGGATAACCACCTACCATTAGTCGAATTCTCCTATAACAACAACAAACATACAAGCATTAAGGCTGCACCTTTTGAAGCTCTATATGGTAGAAAGTGTAGAACGCCCGTTTGTTGGGCAGAAGTGGGAGATGTCCAGATGATAGGACCTGATATTATATTTGAAACAACGAACAAGATTGTCCAAATTCGCGATTGATTGAAAGCTGCCCGGGATAGGCAGAAGAGCTACGCAGATCTGAAGCGTAAACCTTTCAATTTCGAAGTAGGCGACAAGGTATTACTTAAGGTATCACCCTGGAAGGGGGTGATGCGATTCGGTAAGAAAGGCAAGTTAAGCCCGAGATATATTGGACCCTTCGAGGTAATCGAACTGTTGGATCGGTTGCCTACAAATTAAACTTACCGGAAGAGCTCAGTGGTATCCACAATGTGTTCCACATCTATAACTTAAAGAAGTGTTTCGCTGATGAATCACTGGTTATACCGCATACAGATGTACACATTGATGAGAGCTTAAGGTTCATTGAAAAACCCGTGTCGATCGAGGATCGACAGGTTAAGAAGCTTCGCAGGAAGGATATACCAATTGTGAAGGTAAAATGGGATGGCCGTAGAGGTCCCGAGTACACGTGGGAGGTAGAGTCCACGATGAAAGAAAAGTACCCTCAATTGTTTTAATAAATCTCGAGGTCGAGACTTCTTTTAAGGGGGTGAGGATGTAACACCTCGAAATTTTGCGTCCAATGATGTATTGACACGTGTCATAAGTTTACACGTGATATTAAATACTAAATAAAGGACTAAAGTTGACAAACATTGTAAGTATGTAAATTCGAGGGTTAAAAATGTCAACGAGGGATAAATATACTGCATAGTAACCCTAAATGATGCTTGTACCTTCAAACGAATGAATCACGGATCGTACGGAACAAATTGTGGAAGAAAGTGAGAGATTACAAACTACAGGGGTTAAATGTGTCAACATGTTTAAGTTGTACCTCTGAGTGACCCTTTAACAAACCCGAGGCTTTGTAACAGTAAATTACGCTCACTAGAATATACGATATAAATTTCGCAAGGTTCCGTTTTAAAACGAGAAAGTTATGATCAAATTCGTATGCGAGGGGCTAAAAGCGTCAAACATCGAAAGTTATGACTTTTCGGGTAATAATAAATTAACCAAGGGTTAATAAGTTGGGTAAAAGTTCCGAGGCCCTTATTCGTAAATAAACGAGGCCCAAAATGCAAAGTTACCCCTTCGAAACCGAAAGGCCAGGGCAATGATTACAAAAGATTTGAAAATCTTGAAAAACAAGTCTCAGGCGGGCCGCGTTAAAGAATCAAAGGATCTTACGCGGGCCGGATTGTCAGTAAAGATATGGGCTCTGACGTATGGATTCAGGCGACCCGCGTAAAGGTTGCATGATCCTTAACTCGGGCCGCGTCAGCCTCCCAGATGCAGAAAACGTGGACAGAAGCACTGTTTGGTGTTTTAACCGACCTTAGAGCCAATAATGAGAGCATGGGCGCCCCCTAAACGACCCCTAGCACTCAGGGACACATGTTGGTGATCTAAGAACACTTGTAGACTTGTGTGGCAATGATCTAAGGTCCCAAATTTACTATAAAAGGACCATAAGTTGCAACCAAGTTTTTCACACCTTCATTCTGCTTTCTGATCATTTCTGAAGCTCAAGCATTCTCTCTAAGCTTTGCAAGTCGTGCATAGGACTCTTGTAAGTATGCTCCACCCTTTCTTGGTTAAGTTTTGCTTAGTTATAGCTTAAAAGTCAATCCGTCGTAATTAACGATTGACTTAACGATAAATCACAAATGGTCCAGTGGTTTGTCGAATCAAAGGTAGTTATATGTTGGTAATTATGTGGGCATTAAACCCCTAAAAGGGCACCCTCTGATTCCCACTCTAACTAGTCCGAATGTCGAGTCAAACTTGCTTAGAAAAAGTCAACAGAATGCTAAATTGCGATTTTATGCATAATCAGTAATGTAGATGGCGTGTAACCTATTTTAACACTCATACAACATGATAATAAGTATATTAACTAGTATAAGCTTGTTTGATCCGACCATTTACTATTTTGACCCGGTTCGGAACCGAAAGTCGCAAAGCTTTGACTTTTGCTTTGACTTCAGTTCTGACCCGTTATGGTATGATTTAGATATGCCTTAGGACTCTCTTAGGACTAGGTTACATGATGGTTCAACCCTCTGTGACCGGTTCGTTGTTTGTCCAAGTCTTTTGCACATTTTCGTTAAATGCTTAAAAGTTGACCATAACGCCCTTTTCACTTTAAAACGAGAATTTTGGATATGTGAAAGGACAATAACCGTAGTTACTGAGTTCTAAGCATGTCCCTAAAATTTCACGTCAATCCGAGGTCTAGAATAGGAGTTATGCTAAATAGCGCAATTACGGGAACCTTAGTAATTAAACGGCGCAATTAGCATAAAGCCTATCTAAACCCAAATTTCGACACCAAACCTTTTATATACTGATGTAAAATAATATTTTGAGATTTTTAAAGATTTTTAATTATTTTTAACCTGCTCATAACCTGCGGTTATGGCATCGATTCGGTAAATACCGAATATACCATTTTCAGACATAACTTGAGTTCTACATGGTATTTTGATCCGATTCCAGTTGCTACTGATTTTAAATAATAAATAAAGTATTTTGGACTTTATAAACTGTTTGGAAAACTCAGATTTCCTGTAGAACTCGGAAACCTCTTTTATAATCTTTAAAATGACCAAAATACCCCTACGGGGCGTATATTGGATATAAACTTGTTATGGGCGTAATGGAAGGTATCCTACTGATACCACAACCTCTTTAGAGCATAATAACTTAGGAAACCTGTGTAGGACTCTTACGGTTACCCGTTACGCCTTTTGCGCGCACGGTCCGGTTTATGTAACTAGTTTACATAAGCTAGCCGAAACGGGTCAAACCTTATCGTTTTTACTTCAAAATCCAGAGTGTGGTTATATTACCCATATAAAACAAGTCTTCAAACTTGTTGGGTCTAAACCACATTCCATTCCCGGTTTTCGCTTTTCACGCGATTAAACCGTAATTACCCTTTGAAACTGACCTGTCTAAGCTAAGGCTACATTAAAGACCCGTTAGGATTCTAATAGGTCGTTATAAACCTTCGTTCCAGAATAGGAGACCAGTAAAAGATACTTGCATTTGTTTGATTGAGGTTATTACTTGCTCAGGTAAATACTTTTAACTTATTTTCCGTTATACGGGCTTGGGTTACGGTATATAAGATACCGCTTGGTCGGGCAATTGACCCCAACTCATTAGTAGTTGGGTGTTTTCAATGTGACCCGTTTAAAAATTGGTTTTGTTGGCTTTAGGCCTTTTGGAGCTTAATGACCATGTCCCGAATATCCATGGCATCATTTTACGAAATGGCCACGACCTCGACACACGGGTGTAGGCGTACACCCGACAATGTGTCTATATTTATAAAGGTATAACCGTTGGTTTTCCCGCCACGCCTTTATGCTTTGTGGCATGTCTATTAACCTTAAACCCGGCACGACCGGGGCGACCGAACGCATAGTGAACATGTAATTCTTTTACAAAGATTAAATTGATTAATTATCCCAAGTTATAAAGAGTTTGTGCCTTGTGCATTCAAATCAATTTTATTAAACTTTTACAAAAGTGTCGGTTGAATGTAATTACTAGTGTAAACTGACGTATTTTCCCCAAAAAGATTAAATGCAGGTTCTGTACGAAATAGGCTGGCCACTCCTTAGCATCGTTAGAGTCTCGCAAGCTTGGGATGCCATTATCAGTTGAACAATATTTTTTTTATTTTTATTTTGATCCCCTGTGGATTATTTCGACTATTTGTGATACTTGGATATTACACTGAATGGTTGAAATATATCTATCTTTATGCTTCCGCTGTGCATTTAAATATTGTGTCGTTTGACTATATTGTTGCCAACTACGTCACGGTAATCCCCCACCGGTGAAACACGTGGAAATCGGGGTGTGACACACTGCCAGAACAACAACAAGCACCACCACCACCACCACACCTCCACCACCACCACCCCCACCCCACCCCCACCCTCACCACCGCATCATCCCCACCACCACCATCCCACTGCCGCCAACACCACCATCCCACTGCCGCCAACCCTCCCAAACCCAAAACCCTCAAAAACCCTCACATAACTCAAACCCTAATTTTGCATCAAACCCATTAACCCACATGAAACTGGACCTTTGATTTGGGGGGAAGATGATATGCGGCGGCGTTGATGAACATCATCCCACAAATCGCCGCAAACAAAACCTGCAACTTGTGTTTTTCTTCGTTGCAACACCAAACAACAATCTGCAATAATCGAACCTGTAAACTATACTCCTTCTTAATCAGAAACAACAATCTACAAAACCAGTCGATCAACAACACAAAAACCTGCAAATCTTTCAGATTGATGAACACAACAATCTTGCAATTTATCAACACAAATTCAGATCTAAAACTTTCATGTCTCAACAAATACAACTCAAACTCAGATTTGGGGATGATGATGATTTATTTGGGGAAACTTCGAACCTCCTTCATCAGCATCAATCAATCAGCTGTTCATCTTCATCATCGACAACTTCAGCGATTCATCTTCATCATCGACACCTTCATCAGCAGAATCAGCGATTCAACTTTAGCGATTCATCTTCATCATCGACACCTTCATCATCTTCATCATCGACACCGGTGGTGAGAATGGGGATGATGCCGGAGTGGGTGTGACTGTTGGATGGGACGACGCCGGAGTGGCGGTGGTGAGAAGGGGGAGGAGGTGGTGGTGGTGCTATAGAGAGAGAGAAGAGAGAGAGAGAGGGAGGAGGTGGCGGTGGTGGTGGTGGTGGTGCTGTATAGAGAGAGAGAAGAGAGAGAGAGAAGACTGATTTATGTTGGGGATGATGAACTGCAGTGTATTTGTATGTGTGTATATTAATATATATATATATATATTAATCTTTGAATTAAGAAAATGTTAAATGAAAAGCAAAATGACCAAAATGCCCCTGAACTAAAAGACAAAATAGGAGGTTGCAACAGTAAAAAAAAATAGGGTTTTTGGATTTTAGACTAAAATGGCAACAAAATGCAAACCACAGGGACCCAGATGTAAAAAGTTTGAGATTTGGACTAAAATGGCAAAAGTGCCCAAACCACAGGGACCAAAATGGCAGTTTACTCTAAATATAAAGAAATAGATGATGATTTAATTGTATAGGGAAAAAAGGAAAGCTAATATGTTGTTTAAAAAAGAGTTATTGCTAAAAAGTATATAAAGAGTTAATATGAGAAATCAAAGAAAAAAATGTTGGATTGATTGAAAAAAATATAAATCATTAGAAAAAAAATAGATACTTGATTATTTAATAGAAATATTATAAAACTTAATATGATGGTTAAAAAAAAAAGCGAAAATACAAAAAAAAAAAAAAAAAAAAAACAAGGAACACCATTTTAGTAAAGGGTTATTGGATTTTAATAATCCTAACTTTCACATGTTGGTTGATAATAATCCCAACTTAAAAATTTTCTCCAACAATCCCAACTTAAAAAATTCCCTTCAACAATCTCAACTTGTAAGAATTTAGCCCCCATCGATCTTTTTCTAACTGGGTTATAACCCATTTAGTTAAATGTGACGTGACAGATGACGTGGATGCTTATGTGGCATGGCAGATGACTTGGCTGCTTATGTGGCACCATCACCACCTAAATCCCAACTTCGATCTTTGATCATCGGAATCTGATAACGGGAATGGAAGACGACGAACCTTAACATCCAAAGAACATAAAAATGGTGTTATTCGAAAACTATTTACTAAAATGATGTTTCTTATTTATTTTGTATTCGTCTTTTTCTTTTTTTAAACAAAATATTTTTTTAATATTTCAATTAAATTAATCAACCAATATATTTTTTTATTCTTTAATGCTTTATATATTTTCAATCAATTCAGTTTCTTTTTATATCTTTGATTTCTCTGAGTTTTTTCCCAAACTAGTGTAGATACAAAAAGTATTTACCTATTTGGGTACTTTGAAAAGTATTTACCTATTTGGGTAATTTTCTATATCCCTTTAATTTTTTACCTAATTTATACATTTCTTTTTATTTTTCTACCCAAAGTTAAATTAGATTACTCACAGAATTAGAATCAGCAAAAATATGAGTAATTATTTTTTGTAAAAAAATAAAAAATTCTGCAAATATTCAAAAAAAAATCTGAAAAATTCTACAAAAAAATATCTGCAAAAATATATTAAAAAATTCTACAATAATTCTGCAAAGTTAAAAAAAATCTGCAAAAAATATTATAAAAAACCCATATAATCTATACTAGTTTGGGAAAAAACTCCATTTCTTTTTCCGTTTTATTTTCTTTTTATAATCTGAAATTGTCTAGGCCTCGTTTAAACTAAGCTCATAAAAAAAACAATAAATTCACAAATTTACTCCCCTAAGTTATATCGATTAAGTGATAGTAATCTGGTGAAAAGTTTGATATTTCAAACAAGTTTATTTAAACTCAAGCAATTTATAAAATAAAGTTACAAATTTCGAATTTCTTGAAATTTGAGTTTTGAGAAAAGTTCCTAAGTATTTTAATTATTTCAATTTTATTAATAGTGATTATTTCTCCAATATTCTGTACGTATAAGTAGTTTGGTTTTTTTATAGATATTAACCCCAAACGAACTACACAATGTGGACCATCAAATTCACCAACTATTACCCAATAGATTATATGGTTATTTTTATAATATTTATTGCAGATTTTTTTTAACTTTGCATAATTATTGTAGAATTTTTTAATATATTTTTGCAGATTTTTTGTGGATTTTTCGCAGATTTTTTTTAGAATTTTTGCAGATTTTTTTTTGAATATTTGCATAATTTTTTATTTTTTTACAAAAAATAATTACTCATATTTGTGCTGATTCTAATTCTGTGAGTAATCTAATTTTACTTTGGGTAGTAAAATAAAAAGAAATGTATAAATTAGGTAAAAATTTAAGAGATATGAAAAAGTACCCAAATAGGTAAATATTTTTCAAAGTACCCAAATAGGTAAATACTTTTTGTATCTACACTAGTTTGGGAAAAAACTCTGATTTCTCTGATCAAGTCTTTATAATTTTATAGTAATCACTCTTTTTATTTTTCAATAAACACTGCCTCTTTATATGAACCGAACAATCAATGAACCGTTTGTGACATGAAATTTGTTAACGTTCCTAAATACATGTTTTGTTTGTTCATTTATGTTCGTGAACGTTCGCTTATTTTGTCCATTTACATTGTTTATGTCCATTCAGAAAAATGTCAAAAATAAGAAAGTTAGAACACTACAAAAACATATAAGCAAAACAAAAATGCATGGTTACAAATTAGCAAAACCTAGTTATTTAGACCCGCACGTTGCGGCGGTGGTGTCGGGTTCTTCGAACTGTGAAAATAAAAAAAACTTTGACGTAAACTCATTCATTGCAGATTTATATAATAAAAATAAACTATTAAAAAATTACTTCAGAACGATGATACAAACAAAGATGCCTCTAGCGGAAATTCATAAAAAAATATAGACGAAAAAAAAGAAATTTGAGAGATTATTACAACTTACAACTAAAGTTTTATCTATAAATTGCAGCTTAAACAACTTTTGTAATAAAAATTAAAGAATAAAAAATGAACTCATCAAAATACAAAGCCAAACGATTCGGTTCTACAAATTAAGGCTTAAACAACTTTTGTAATAGACATTTAAGAATAAAAATGAACTCATCAAAATACAAAGCCAAAGGATTCGTTTCTGATTGTTTCACCAAGTGGTGTGTAACCCATACCCATTAAGCAAACATGCATATTTATTGTTGATTGTGGTATTATTAATAACAAAATGTGTGTGGCAAAATTTGAAAACTATAAAACTTTCCTAGTGCACTGTCATGCCGAATAAGTTATATTTTAGTTTATTTTAATTTTAATTTAGTTTAATTTATTTTATTTTTATTTTAATTTAATATTATCAAAATGTTAGATTTATCTTGAAATAGATGAAGAGGAAAAGAGATTAATTCTTGTTTTGACAAATAAAAAAAATTATTGGATCAAGTTCAGAAAAACACAAAAAGGTATAATATAAATATAAAGAAATAGATGATGGTTTAATTGTATAGGGAAAAAAGGAAAGCTAATATGTTGTTTAAAAAAGAGTTATTGCTAAAAAGTATATAAAGAGTTAATATGAGAAATGAAAGAAAAAAATGTTGGATTGATTGAAAAAAATATAAATCATTAGAAAAAATAGATACTTGATTATTTAATAGAAATATTATAAAACTTAATATGATGCGTAAATACAAAAAAAAAAAAAAAAAAAAAACAAACAAAGGAACACCATTTTAGTAAAGTGTTATTGGATTTTAATAATCCTAAGTTTCACATGTTGGTCGATAAGAATCCCAACTTAAAAATTCTCTCCAACAATCTCAACTTAAAAAATTCCCTCCAACAATCCCAACTTGTAAGAATTTGGCCCCATCGATCTTTTTCTAACTGGGACCCAGTTAGTTAGTTAAATGTGACGTGGCAGATGACGTGGATGCTTATGTGGCATGGCAGATGACTTGGCTGCTTATGTGGCACCATCACCACCTCTACCTAGGGCTGTAAACGAACCGAACGAACACGAACAAGACCATGTTCGTGTTCGTTCGTTAAGGAATTAACATGTTCGCGAACTGTTCACGAACGCATACCGAACATAAGTTTATGTTCGTATTCATTCGTTAAGGAAATTCAGTTGTTCACGAACAGTTCGTGAACACTGGTCTCGAACACAAACTAATGCAAGTGAACACAAAAGAATGCAAACGAACATTTAACTTGAAAAAAAAATATTGTTATCCTTAAAAGATTGGATATAAGTAGTTCAATACAACCCTTAAATGATAAATCAAAACACAAGAAGTCTAATACACCACCAAACGATGAATCAACTTTAACTAACTTAGACATAATTATCCCTAAAAATGTCTTAGCATATCCAAATTTTAGGTAACTTAGAAAAAAATAGGGTTTCAAGTTTTCAATATGTTTAGATAAAAGGTTTATTATATATTATTTTTTAATATAATCAAACGAACACGGACGAACGTAACCGAACGTTCACGAACGCAGTCGAACGAATGAGACCTATGTTCGTGTTCGTCCGTTAAGCTAACAGAAGGAATTTTTTTGTTCGTGTTCGGAACGAACATAAACGAACTTCCCGCCGAACGGTTCACGAACTGTTCGCTGAATGTTCGGTTCGTTTACAGCCCTACGGCTCTACCCCCACCACCCACCACCACCATCAAACATATCTCCCCCCTCCCTATCTCTCGTTATTGTCACCCATCAACATAATATCCCCTTTGAATTTCATCTATATTTCTCCATCTGGGTTCATCTTAGAATCAATGATGTCACACCCTCAAATTCCACCTGTGGTTTTTTTACCGCGAGGCGCGTGATAAACCAGGATATAAGACACCAGTCATATAGACCTCTATATTAAAAAAATACGTTTTCAACCAAACAACCAAAATAAGTTAACGAAAAATGCGGAAGCGTAAATAAACGTAAAGTATAGTGTGCGCCAAAACAAACACCCAAGCCAAAGTAAATAATGTAATAATGTATCATCAAGAAAAACATTTTGACATCCATGCTATGCACCTAATCATGAGTACCTTAGCGATCGGAGAAAACATGCAACAAACAAATGTCAATAGTTATGATGAGTGAGTTCACAGATTTTAGTTCAGAGTTACAAAGTAAGTTGTTTTCCAAGAGTTCCCACTGTTCTAACCAGAACAGTAAATATAGTGTTTAGCAGTTACTTGTTATATTGTAGGTAGCTGACCTAAGTTACGTCACCAAAGAGTTTGAAACTGAGTCTGACTATTGTTGCCTCTGAGTGCCAGGTCTATCACTGACCATGGCGATAAGTTAGGCCAATTTTACACCCGTTGACCATTACCGGTCTAGATAGCGTGACTAGCTCTAGTGGGGCTTGTCGGGCCCAGTAGTACTACTCAAAATTCCTCCCCTATCCACCAATACTAACGGTTCGAGGTTTGCACGAAATTCATGTGATAATTGCTACTTTGTGACCATAACGACATAGCAAAAACTCTATTAAGTAAAGACGTTATGTTACTGTAACGTTAAAGCATTACATTGCCGTAATGTGCAATGGCGGAACTAGAAGAAATATCCAAGGGTATCCCAATTTTTTTACTATACATTTATAGAACGAATTTTTTTTTACCTACATTACGAGGCAGGGCCGATCCATTCAAGTGCTCTGGGCAAGCCAAAAAAGGCCCTTAGGCCTTACCGAATTAAATCTTATAAACTAGTTTAACAACAAAAATAAACTCTTAAAACCTAGCAAATAACAAATATACAAAATTATAAACTACTTACTAGTTACTACTAAATGTCTAAACTAGAATTCTATAACATCATCATACAAACATAATACATTCATACAATCATACAAGAAGTCAAGAAATCAAACTATCGAAAATCAAATAGACATATATTGAACATTCAGATATCGAACGTTCAAAAAATCAAATACACAGATATCAAAAATCAGATTTAGAGGACAATAAAACTCACAAACTGCGTCTGCATGCGACGATTGTGTGAAGATCCGCTCAGTTGTTCCAATCCACTGTGCGTGCGAATGTGCGATTGTTTGGCAGTTCAGGTTCCTGCGTTCAGTTTCTAGGCGTGTGACGTTTGGGAATCAAGATCCCTTCTTCGACAATCTGCGTCTACGACCTCCTGGCCTCCTGCGACGTTTGGTTTTCATGCCCCTAATCAATGGGTAATTGAATTAAACTGGCCTTTATTATAATTTGGGCTTAATGATTATGAAACTTATTATTTGGGCTAACTACTAATTTCAGGTTTCATGTTTTTAGAGGTATCCTCGTATATCTTTAGGGGTATTCTAATATATAAAACCGAAAAAAATACACTGCGACTACGGGGTTGAGCCGTAGCCCGTGCTACGGCTGGGTGTTCATTAGTTCCGCCCCTGGTAATGTGTACATGTTTTCTCCCCCTGTGTTTTATAATATTTAAATAGTAGGGGCCGTGAACTCACCTTTGTTTTGCTTGGAATAACTTAAATGAATTACGAGCTGATGTGGCGAACCACTTTCTATTATGAACCAACTTTCAAATATGCATAAATGGTCCCTCAAGTTTCCAAGTTACAAACTTAGGTAGAAAATTACCAACATAACTTTGTGTAATGACTCGCAAGTTCTTCTAGTTGCAAAGTTAATCAAATTAACTTCGTATGTTTGTTCATGTGCTACCAACTTGTGCGTTTATAAATTGTAATTGACCGAAAAGAGTTAACCGCGTTAACCTGAAAGTACGGGATTTCACAAATGATCCTACTATTTATACTTACAATTTCACATGGATTTGCTTCAACTCAACAGGGTTCTTGCTATTCTATAATATATTGTAGATGTCATGAATCTTAGGTTTCTTCATACAACTTTAAATATATACGAATTCAATAGGTTTTTTGTTGATAAAAGCTTTATTTTGACAATGGGTTCTATGTATTACAAAGAACATGATGATGCAATTTCTTCTAATCCGATGGGTTCACATTCTGGTCAGTTCATTGGTTGAGTGAATTGAGTTTTAGAGAATCCATGGGTGGATTGAAGAATTCATCATTAGAAATCATTGGTAAAGTTTAAAGATGGAGTGGAGGTGGCGATGGTGATGGAGGTTTCCGGTGGCAGATGATGGAGGCGGTTGGAGGTGATAGTGTTTTTTCGGTGGTGAATTGGTGGTGGCAGAAGGTGGATGGTGGTGGTGGTGGTGGTGGTGATCGAAGGGGATGGTGGTAAATGATGGTGGTGGTGGGGGGGATGGTGATACATGATGGCACTGGTGGTGGTAGTGGTGGTGATGTTGGGGGTGGAGGTGGTGATGGTGCCACATAAGCAGCCAAGTCAACAAATAACAAAGTGTTGTCCACGTCATCAGCCATGTCAGCAAAAAACTTATTGGGTTATAACCGAGTTAGCAATAGATCGATGGGGGCCAAATTCTTACAAGTTGGGAATGTTGGAGGGAATTTTTTAAGTTGGGATTATTATCGGCCAACAGGTGAAACTTAGGATTATTAGAATTCAATATAAACCTTTAGTAAATAGTTTTCAAGAAACGTCAGTTTGGTATATAGTTTTCTAGTTTAGGAAAAACTCATTACTTCATGGGTATGACAACTCGTACATTTCACCGGTATCGTTTCTTTTACATTTCACCTTACGTTGTAATTTAGTGGAACTGATTAATGTGCTAAATATATTTTGACTATCTATAAATATATATATATAAGTTTCTTTGAATGTTGAAAGTTATTATTAATGTTATATCATGGCCACACACTATATGAGTCATAGTGTGCAACCGCACACTCCTATCCAAGTCGCACATCCTTATTTTGTGGGCTTCTGACTTGATCAGCCCATGTCCTATTGGACCGCACACTCCCATATATTGGGCCACACATCAGGTCGCACACCATTTAATGAATCATGACCGCACACACATGCAGTGTACATGTGTGCGGCATCTTGGACAGCTGGATCCCATTAGCCAGTGTGCGGCATCCTTGTGGAGTATATAAACGCACCTCTGCCAAAACCCTAGCACTTTTTTCCAAAAAACATTCCTTGGTGGCTACTTTTTCTAGAAACATTCTCCACATTTTCAGCAAACATTCCTCCTTCACCCACATTCCCTCTTCTTGTCTCCTTTTGAAGATTCAAGGCAGTTTTCCTCTCTAAACTTCCCTTTTTTTCTTGAAGATCTCTTTCATATTCTTATCCACTAACTATTTCTGGGTAAGTGTGATTATAGTGCTTTATACTTGTGTTCTTCATCACAAAATCGTCACTAAATGAGTTGTATAATGTTTATTGATAAAAGTCATTGTTTTGATTCTTGAAATATATGCTTGATGACAATCTCGTGATAACATGAGTTGGAAAGATTCACACTATAATAGATGAACTAGGGTTTTGTATATTACAAAGTGTTAAAGATCTCGTATGTGTGATGTCACGAATCATTTAAATGATCATGTTTAGATTATATTTAGGAATGATGCGGTATAATTTGTAACGCCCTGCTTCTTCATACTTTCCATAATTAGAAAGCTTTGTTCGTATTTCTATTTTTGGAAATCTTGTATTCTTGTAATCGTCTTTTCCGCATGGTTGTAAAATCCGAGACTTGGATCATAAATAAAAATTCGTATTTCTTACAATTCATGTTTTACATATTCATACTTATTCACACGTTTGAATTCATTATACATATGATAACCTACTTGTAATTCTTGCAAGATGTGTTAAACTTACAAACATTTGTCATACATGCTCAATTCATGCGTATACGATACTTAATCTCGATCTTCATACTTAATCATACTTGTTTGTGTTCTTTTGTTATAAAAAAAAACATGTTTACCTTCATATCATCTATAAGAACATAATGTTTCTACCTTGAAACGTGATAAATACTGTCACAACCCCTAGCCCCTAATCACCTGGGAACGGGCGGCCGCGAACCACTATCAGTGGTATCGGTGTTTAACATTTTGGCAGCGGAATTTACATCAGGACCGTAGTTAGGAAATATTTTATCAGAGTAAAATACCACTTTTTTATAATATTAAATATATGGGAAATTCCCAAGTTTCCATTATAAACATGTTTTTAGGGATGAACCCTAATTTATTGAAATAAAACATCTTCTTTATTAGGTAACTTTTATAGCCACTTTTCCAAGCCTTCAGTGCTGTCCAGCTAGCTTCTATTTGGCTTTCACATTTTGTTACCTGAAAAGCGTCTAAAAACATTTTGTCAGTGAGAAATACTGGTGAGTGAATCCCAATTTAATCAAGAAGAGTTTTATCATTTTATAGTATTGAGGGCAATCCAGCAATTACATTTGTTTACATCTACTTTAATTACCACCCACGGTACTGTCAATCCTGACTGGTGGTAATGTTACTACTCACAGTGTAGTAACAAATTTTGTATACAAAACCCCAACATACCGACAATAATTGTAGAATACAAATACTCAAGTATTGTTAAATTTCAATTAAAACAATTGAGGTTTTGTAAAAACAGTTTGCAAAAAGGTTTACAAAAAGGAGATTACTCACATTGATACTTTAGGTATTTCCTTTGGGATTTCCTGGTTATAATCTATTAATTAAACAATGCACACGCGTTAGTATAATAACCCAATTTACATTAGTTATACCCTCCCCGAGACAAAAACTCCAACGACTACGTCGGGCAGAGCCTCGACAGGCGTTACGGAGCACTAGATCAATCGTGCAGCGTATCTAATACGTAACCGAGGGTTATGATACTTACATCGAGGCAGAACTTCACTATTTTAGTGGGTATAATGCCCGAGTATTACTTTAGCTATTAGAGAATTTAGAGATTGATAGAGAATTCGATATTTTTGAATGATGGAAACTGAATGCCTGAGGCCCCTATTTATAGTTTTGATCGGCCACTCTCCCGCGGCTCGCGAGAGATGAAGGCTAAGCCTTCGCGGCCCGCGAGCTAGGTGATGTAGGGCCTAGCTTTGCTGAGTCGGATCCCTAGCCTCGACACGCCACATGACACGTGGTAGCAGGGGGTGCGAGCGGGTGGCCAGCTGTCGCACCCCGCGACAGCCCTTCTTGCCTCTCTCGCGCCCCGCGAGCAAGTAAAGAATTTTGTTTTTATTTAATTTTTATAAAAATGAAGTATTTAGGACCCACTTTTCTTATACGGGGTGTATTTTAGGACCTTTAGGGGTGTTATAAATATTTTAGGAGGGTTGTTATATCCTCCCCACGTTGTTTTAGAACTCGTCCTCGAGGTCTACTGGAATAGGTGTGGGTACTTCCTCTACAACTCTGACTCAAGCTCCCATGTGTATTCTGGTCCTCTCTTGGAATCCCATTTCACTTTGACTAGAACTAATCTCTTGTGTTTGAGATTCTTAACTTTTCTGTCTTCAATTTGTAGAGGCTTTTCTACAAACTTAAGTTTCTCATTCACCGCTATGTCTTTAAGAGGTATCGCTAATGATTCGTCGGCTAAGCACTTTTTGAGATTTCACACATGAAATACATCATGTATTCCTGTCATTTCCTCTTGCAGTCGTAGCTGATATGCTACAGGTCCTATTCTTCTAATAATCTCAAAGGGTCCAACATACCTGGGGCTTAGCTTTCCTCTCTTGATGAATCTTACCACTCATTTCCAAGGAGAAACTTTTAATAATACCTTATCTCCTACTTGGAACTCCAACGACTTTCGTCTGTTATCATCATAACTCTTTTGTCGATCGCGTGCTGCTTTTAATCTTTCCTTGACTTGAATAATCTTGTCCATTGTTTCCTGTACTATTTCTGGTCCAGACAGTTGCCTTTCTCCAATTTCTGCCCTACAAATTGGAGTTCGGCACTTTCGTCCATAAAGTGCTTCGAATGGTGCAGCATTGATACTGGTATGATAGCTATTGTTGTAGGAGAATTCTATTAATGGTAGATGGTCGTCCCAATTTCCTCCTAAATCAATTACACAAGCTCTAAGCATATCTTCCATTGTCTGAATTGTCCTTTTGCTTTGTCCATCCGTTTGAGGATGATAAGTGGTGCTTAGATTTAGCTTGGTTCCCATTTCTTTTTGGAAACTTGTCCAAAAATGAGAAGTAAAACGGCTATCTCTATCAGACACAATTGATAAAGGAATTCCATGCAATGAAACTATTTTATTTACATATAACTTATCTAATTGTTCCATACTGAAAGTTTCCTTCATCGGTAGGAAATGAGCAGACTTAATTAATCTATCTACAATCACCCAGATTGTATCATTACCTTTTCGTGTCTTGGGTAATTTGGTAACAAAGTCCATTGTTATCAATTCCCATTTCCATATTGGCATTTCTAATTGCTGCAATAAGCCTGAGGTTTACGGTGTTCAGCTTTAACCTGTGAACAGGTTAGACACTTGGCAACATAAGCTGCCATATCCTTTTTCATTCTTATCCACCATAAATTCTTTCTTAAGTCTTGGTAGATCTTGTCACTACTTGGATGTATCGTATACTTAGACTTATGGGCTTCTTCTAATATTCGGAGGTTTCCTTGTTTGGGTATCCAAATTCTTTTCTTATGGAATATCCATATTCCATCTGTTCCTTGTTCTAATTCCTTAATCATTCCTTTCAATTTTTCACTATCGTCCTTGATTACTGATTCCTGTACTTCTCTAATCTGATCATTTAAATCTATCCGCAGATTTAATTTAAGAGAACGTACTCTTTTTGGCTTTTCGTGATACTTTCGACTTAAAACATCGGCTACTATATTAGCCTTTCCTGCATGGTATTGGATATTACAATCATAACCACTAAGAATTTCCATCCAGCGTCTCTGTCTCATATTTAATTCATTTTGCCCAAAAACATATCTTAGACTCTTATGATCAGTTAAAATGGAGAACTTACTACCGTAAAGGTAATGTCTCCAAATTTTCAGGGCAAAAATTATGGCTCCTAACTCTAAATCATGGGTTGAATAATTTTCTTCATGATTCTTAAGTTGTCTAGACGCATAGGCTATAACCTTTTGACGTTGCATCAACACACATCCATAACCTAACTTAGAAGCGTCACAATAGACTACAAAGTCTTTAGTTCCTTCTGGTAACGCTAGTATGGGTACGGTGGTTAATCTTTGCTTAAGAATTCTAAAGGCTTCTTCCTGTTTTGGTCTCCATTCAAATTTAACAGATTTACAGGTCAATTTTGTTAAAAGAATGGCTATTCTAGAAAAATCTTGGATAAACCTTCTATAATAACCGGCCAGTCCTAGAAAACTTCTAACCTCTGTTGGTGATTCAGGGACCTTCCATTTAGTGATCGCCTCGATCTTTGTGGGATCCAGATGAATTCCTTCATGGTTAACTAAATGTCCAAGAAATTGCACTTCTTCTAACCAAAATTCACATTTCGAAAATTTAGCATAAAGCTTTTCTTTTCTCAGCAAATTTAGGAGTGCATGCAGATGCGCTGCATGTTCCTCTTTACTCTTAGAGTAAATGAGAATATCATCTATAAATACAATTATGAATTTATCCAAATATGGCTTACATATTCGGTTCATCATGTCCATAAATGTGGCTGGGGTATTGGTTAAACCAAATGGCATGACAGTAAATTCATAATGGCCACACCTTGTCCTAAAAGTGGTCTTAAGAATGTCCTCTTCTTGTACCTTTAATTGATGATATCCTGAACGTAAATCGATCTTAGAAAAGAATCAAGCTCATTGCAGTTGATCAAACAGATCATCGATTCTCGGTAATGGGTACCGATTTTTAATCGTGACCTTGTTTAATTCTCGGTAATCAATGCACATACACATTGACCCGTCCTTTTTCTTTACAAACAAGATTGGTGCTCCCCATGGTGATGAACTGGGTTGTATGAATCTTTTCTCCAAAATTTCATCCAACTGTTTCTTTAGTTCTTGCATTTCTGCTGGTGACAAATGGTAGGGTGCCTTGGCAATGGGTGTTGTCCCTGGTAGCAGGTGAATTCTGAACTCGACTTCCCTGTCCGGCGGTAATCCTAGTAATTCTTCTAGGAACACATCTGAGAATTGAGATGCTACGGGAATATCTTTCAATTCTTTTCCTTTAGTGTTAATGATTATGGAAATCATGTACACTAGTGACCCTTTTCTAGCATAACTCGTTGTTTTCATTACAGATATGAATTTCGTGGATCTAGATGGCTTATCTCCTTTAATTGTGATCTTTTCACCCTTTGGTGAATTTACTTGGATTGACTTTTGATCACATAGAATACTGGCTTTATTGGCTACTAACCAATCCATTCCTAATACAACATCAAATCCAGCCAGATTCATTGGGTAAAGATTAGCAATAAAATTTTGGTTTAAAATTTCTATTCTTGCTTCCTGCAAGATTTCAGTGATCTTAATGGATTCTCCATTTGCTGTCTCTACTAGACATTCTTGTTGAAGTTTAGTTAATGGTTGATTGAGAAGTTTTCAAAATGAAGTATTAATAAAACTTTGGTTTGCACCAGAGTCAAATAAAACTTTAGCAAAAACATCATTAACTAAAAACGTACCGGCAATCACGTCCGGAATCATCTTTTCTTCTTCGGCTGTCAGAACAAATGCTCTAGCATTCTTAGTAGTCTTGTTGTTCATGGCTGGAGCTAGTTTCGGACAGTTCGTCTTAATATGTCCTTTTTCTCCACAATTAAAGCATACTCCATTACTGGGTTTCTTCCTACAGTCTTCTTCTTTGTGTCCTGGTATCTTGCAGAAATTGCAGTAGGTGGAGCATCTTCCTGAATGCTTCTTCTTGCAGGCCTTACAATAAGGTGCAGAAGTATAGCCTATATTCTTTCCACGGTTGGAGTTACCGTAGCGAAATTCTTGGGTAAGTCTTTGGGCTAGGTTCTTCCTCTGGTTTTCTTCTTGTGTACGCATTAATTCATCAGTCAAGGTATTTGCTAATTCTACAGCTTCTTCTATAGTTTGTGGTCTAGCTGCCTTGACTACGTGTCTAATCTCACCGATTAATCCCTAGATGTAACGGGAGATTAATACCGGTTTTGGTGAAGCTAGGGTTGGCACTATTCTAGCATATTCGAAGAATACAGTAGTGTAACTCTTACAGTCTACTCCAGTCATTCTATGGTTTAAGAACTTATTAGCTATCTGTTCTTTTTCATTGGGAGGACAGAATTTCCTTTCAACCATATTCTTAAACTCAGTCCATTCCATACTATAGACTCTTTCACTTCCCCTAGACTGGAGGATAGTGTTCCACCATTCTAAAGTTGCGTCCTTAAATAGATTGGAAGCAAACATGATTTTGTCTTCCTCCGCGCACTTGCTTATTTTTAAGACTGCCTCAGTCTTTTCTATCCAGCGGAGCTGCAATGGCTCCTTCATTGCCCGAGAATTCTATTGGTTTACAAGACCAGAATTCTTTGTAAGAACAACCATAAGACATGGTTCTTCTTCTTTTTGGAATAGGCAATTGAAGTAACGGTCCATTGTTTACGATATGACTAGGTTCAGTAGGTGGTCATTTACTTCCACCATTAGATTTATTATTTTCTGCTTCCGTAACCGTTTTGATAATATATGGCATTGCGTCTATAATCCCTTGTGTCACTATGTGTTGGATGACACTGTTATCTAATTGGTTGCTGTTATTATCGTTATTCGGGTTTTCTTGATTCATTTCGTTGTCCATCTGGATTATAAACATTTACCAAGTATTAATATCACAAAACAATATTTAATGCAAATAATCACACAACATAAACAGGTTGGTCAAAATCTTCGTGCATTGCGACATTTACTCTATTTTATATATATCTATATCTATTACAAACACAACTGGAATTTAGAATACAATACTAGTATGCATCAGTAGGTATTGGATTATCTATTATTATTATTATTATTATTATTATTATTATTATTATTATTATTATTATTATTCAACTTACACACACACACACACACACATATATATATATATATATATTATATTATTATTATTATTACTGATAGGGGTTCATCCAATGTTGCATGTTACGCTCGTCGTATTTCCAAACGAGCCTCTCCCCTATTTGTCTTATCCTTTCACTTTCATCTAACAACTCCTCACCAAAAGTGCAGAGTTCTTACACGTTCTCGGTGCTCATGGGTGGTGCGGGTGCTGGTATCGGGTCAGGGTACTGGGGCATCGGTTCTTCGTATGCGTATGGGTTCTCTAGGATCTCTTGAATATATTGGTCATTATCCCAATATGGATGTAGAGGGTCAAGGTTTGGATAGGGTGCTACTGGGTTTTGCATGGGTTCTTCTTGTGGGTGGAGTTCTAGGTAATCCCTGTGGTCGTCAAACCATGGGTCATAATCTGGGGGATGGGGTGTTGGGATTCTAGGAATTTCAGCTGGGTCGAAAACAGGTGCTGGAATCTGGTCTCCTGGGTTAGGTTTGATTTCCATGGGTTGAGTTGGGAATAAGGGTAGTGGCTGTGGTGCTATGATTTGTTCTAAATTTAGGTTTGAAGCTGTGGTAGCTAGTATATGGAAATTGGCCAATCGTCTATTGATTATATCCTGAGTCTGGGCATTCATTTCCCTATTTGCAGCTGCTAAAGCTCTCTGCTGCTTTAACTTCCTCATCCTTTTCCTACGTTCGTGAGCTCCCCGACTGAACCATCCTCTCTTTTTAGTAGGGAATGGCTCTTCGGATTGCGCTTTGAATATGAAAATCCCTTCCTCTGTATCAGCTGAATACTCCGAGGGGGTAGGCTGGGAAGAAGTTCCTTCATCCTTAGGAGAACTAGACAGTTGACGATAGGCGTCCGATGGTCCTTGATCACTCATACTGTAAACTAACAAATTGTCAAATAACACAAAACAATAATATACAGATATGTACATAATCCCATAGATTATTTCCTAACACAATGGATAAAATTTTGGTGTCAGCAGAATACTTATGTGGCTGAAATCAGTGGCTGTAGCTCTGATACCACTCTCTGTCACAACCCCCGGCCCCTAATCACCTGGGAACGAGCGACCACGAACCAGTATCAGTGGTATCGGTGTTTAACATTTTGGCAGCGGAATTTACATCAGGACCGTAGTTAGGAAATATTTTATTAGAGTAAAATACCACATTTTTATAATATTAAATATATGGGAAATTCCCAAGTTTCCATTACAAACATGTTTTTAGTGATGAACCCTAATTTATTGAAATAAAACTTCTTCTTTATTAGGTAACTTTTATAGCCACTTTTCCAAGTCATCAGTGCTCTCCAGCTGGCTTCTATTTGGGTTTCATATTTTGTTACCTGAAACGCGCTTAAAAACATTTTGTCAGTGGGAAATACTGGTGAGTGAATCCCAATCTAATCAAGAAGAGTTTTATCATTTTACAGTATTGAGGGCAATCCAGCAATTACATTTGTTTACATCTACTTTAATTACCACCCACGGTACTGTCAATCCTGACTGGTGGTAATGTTACTACTCACAGTGTAGTAACAAATTTTGTATACAAAACCCCAACATACCGACGATAATTGTAGAATACAAATACTCAATCCTTGTTAAATTTCAATTAAAACAATTGAGGTTTTGTAAAAACAGTTTGCTAAAAGATTTACAAAAAGGAGATTACTCACATTGATACTTTAGGTATTTCCTTTGGGATTCCTGGTTATAATCTATTAATTAAACAATGCACACGCGTTAGTATAATAACCCAATTTACATTAGTTATACCCTCCCCGAGACAGAAACTCCAACGACTACGTCGGGCAGAGCCTCGACAGGCGTTACGGAGCACTAGATCAATCGGGCAGCGTATCTAATACGTAACCGGGGGTTATGATACTTACATCGAGGCAGAGCTTCACTATTTTAGTGGGTATAATGCTGGGGTATTACTTTAGCTATTAGAGAATTTAGAGATTGAGAGAGAATTCGATATTTTTGAACGACGGAAACTGAATGCCTGAGGCCCCTATTTATAGTTTTGATCGGCCACTCTCTCGCTGCCCGCGAGAGATGAAGGCTAAGCCTTCACGGCCCACGAGCTAGGTGATGTAGGGCCTAGCTTTGCTGAGTCGGATCCCTAGCCTCGACACGCCACATGACACGTGGCAGCAGGGGGTGCGGACGGGTGGTCAGCTGTCGCGCCCCGCGACAGCCCTTCTTGCCTCGGTCGCGCCCCGCGAGCAAGTAAAGGATTTTGTTTTTATTTAATTTTTTAAAAAATAAAGTATTTAGGGCCCACTTTTCTTATACGCGGTGTATTTTAGGACCTATAGGGGTGTTATAAATATTTTAGGAGGGTTGTTATAAATACACACATTTTGGCTTGTAACATGTTAGGTTATACATTGAATATGTTAAATACTTAACATATAACACAAGTATGTAACATTATAACGTTTAAAAAAATAATAAAAGTATGGCAGCCCAAATCAGCGCCAATCAGCCCTATGTGGCTGGGTTTTGTGGGCTTGTTTCAATGATTAACCCTTCTAAACACTTCCAAAGCCCAACCCAATGAAACCCTGATCCATTCCCTATATAACCCAAGCCTCCTCCAAGCATTTTCACTTTCTAAACACTCTCCATTCACTCTCAAACACTAAACTAAAAGTGACGAGTTAGACATGTCAAAACATGTCTAACTAAGTTGCAAAACCGATTTGGTGATACCCGAAAATAGTTCTGTCGTAAAATGCACATAATGTGCATCTTTGACCGAAACTTTGACTCGTCACTTCGACTAGTAAACGTGGTAATCAGAAGTTGCAATCGCAAGGGATTATAACCTTCGTGATGATGATCACGTTGCAGAGTTCAATTGAACTTTGAGTTGACCAATTATGGTCAGAACCGAAAGTCAAATAGAAAGTCAATTTTTTGACTTTTAGCTCAAAATAAGCTAAAATAATTGAACAAGACTGGATAGAACACTTACTTGTGTTCTAGGATGTCAAGAAAACTCAGTAGGAGGCCTCCAATGGGAAGCAAACTCCAATTAGAGCAGGTAGAGATGAAGAAATGAAATAAGCAAGGATCTTGGCCAAATTGGTAGCTATTTATAGTTGTTTGGAGTGAATTTGAGCATGAAAAGTGTCCTAATAGGTGGCAAGGATGTTGGGGGATCATTACAAGTGTTGTAATCAGCTTAAAAGGCTTGGAGATCACACAACTTGGTCATCAAGAATGGAAAACCATGGCTGCAAAACAAGTGCTGCAGCTGAAAATAACTTTCTTCCTAGAACATTCAGTCGCGCCCCGCAACCGGGGAGAGCTTCTCCCGTCGCGCCTCGTCACCCAATACAAGACAGATTCAAGTTTTGGCAAAACAGTCCCCTACACATGATTTGATGTGTTTTGACGCTTTTAACCCTCGTTAACCCAAATTTTAGGCTTTAAGGATGTTAAAGCATATGAGACTTGAATTATGCCTGAAAATGTCGTGTATGTTGGTTCGTTCGGTTGTACGGTCGTGTTTTTCACTTAATTAAGACGAACGCTTTAACGAACGCGAAAATGACCCAAATTGTGCAAGGAATGATATTTTTGCATTCTTATCATTAAAATACAAGATTTTAATGATCAAAAAAATTTTTAGATGTGCGTATATGTTCCGTATTCAAAACTACGACAGACTTTCGCTGTTTGACGCAAATAGTCCCTGAGCTTGAAAAAGCATGTTTTTGCCATACCGAACCCCTCAAAACTTATTTCTACGTTGTATAAAGGGTATTTAGAGTATGTTTAGCTTATGTCCTTGTTCTGGAGTGTACGTTGCGTTAAACTGATTACGTTTGCATGCCAGTTTATGTATAACTTCTAGAGAAGCTTTTGAGAGTTCGAATTTGTACAAGGATTGAAATGTGTAAATGTCACGTGTATTTATACAATCCCGGAAATGAAACACAAGATTTCATTGGTTTCAAACTTGTTCGAAATTGTACGATGGTTGACAAGGCATAAGTGTCGCAAGCCATACACTATAAAAGTCAAAAATAAGTCCGCACACATACACTGATTCATGTTTAACTATTATGATATGTAATATCTATGTATACGTACATGATTGGTATAACATACGATAGTTGTTACTTGTACACTACTTGTTAAATACGTGTGGAGAATACGTGATTTCTTGTATACACTCCTAATATTGGTAACCATAATAGGACGTGGTTGACCAACTTAGGACAAATACTTTATCTACCGAGCAAAGCAAAGGTGAGTTCACACTAACACTAAAAGCATGTATTCCCGGTGGATTGCGAACCTAATATTCCAGGGGAACGAAATAGTAATTAAATGATATCTACAATTCATGTCTTTAGCGGACTAAACGAAACTCTATCATTTAAGTCCCCATACACTTATACCGATTAGTCGTTGGGGCATGGCGATCGAGATATTAGTTGATAGCACTATTAGGTATGACAAACCTCACACCGGGCCTTAGAGGACGGGAGTGAACTATTATGCCTTAGAACCGATCAATGATGATAGACATTGATCTGGGGCAAACCGCACTACAGTCTCAATTTCGGTACTACACAGTTTAGTAGCTTAACGATGGGGTGGCTCCCCATGACATGTTTTATAACTTGGTAACTCATCTAACTTATGTTTCTGGATAAAACAAGTAAAATGTTTTAAAACCGTGAACTCACCAACTTTATGGTGACATACTACTGCATGCTTGCAGGTCCTTAGGTGTTGGGCGGGAGTATGCTCTGAGGAGTGTAGTGGTTTCTAGAATCCGTTGTTGGATTTCCTAATTTGAAACTTATGTTTTAAACTATTAACGGGATTTTTGTACTTTATGCTTCCGCTAAATACTTAAACTATATTTTAGACTTAAATGTGATGTCACTAATCGTATTCGTAATGTTGGATTTACATTATTTATATTAAATGTTCAATATGATTGGTGGCATGATTCGGTCAGTCGCACGCCTCGTGGTAGTACTTCGCAAGTGGAAAATGAGGGTGTGACAATGGGTTTGGTGTAATGTTTCATTAGTGCTGGTCAAAATTTCATGTATAGGTCGAGATTAGATCGTGTATAACATTTAAAAAAGTCCATCGGTGCAAGCACCTTAGACGAAACATGATAATTGTTAGTATTAGACTGCTTGTAAATCAAAATACTAGGAATACTATATATTGTTAATGAATATTTAAATTGGTGACATTTTTTTAACTGACCCAAATTATGAATTTTGTGATTGGTTTACCAATTTGATCAACAATTGATTCTAACCATAACTTTGACATGGAATGTAATATAATCAACTTTGGCGTTTAAAGTAATTGTCGAGTCAAATGGGTTGCAACCGGTAATTTGACTATCTATGAGTGTTTTGGGTAAATTGATAAGTATTGATGAAAGTTATGTTAGTGTGGCTACCTCATAACCTGTTACATAAGCTTACATCAATTTTTAACTCTTTGAAGTTCTTATGTACAATCAACTCACATTGACCTCCACTTCACCTTGAATTTTATCAATCTTACATATGAGTGTATATATTAAGCCACATGTCTCACATATTAGGTTTCCACTTGGTATTTTAAGTGCACTCTTGAAGTCTAGATCCACAATTTATGTGTCCAACATATCCAGTTGTTAAAACAAATCAATGTCTTGTGCATTCAAATTTGCCCTTGTGTCCTAAGACGTGCCTCGAGTCTAGGGGTGAGCAATGTTATGCTTAATCGGTTTCGTTCCTAACCCGACGGACAACCAGAAAAGACTCGCTAAACCGAATTCCATTTAAAAAACCCTATCATAGATATTCTTTAATGGTGTGCTTCATTGCAGCGTGTAGCTCCAACAACTCCATTTATAAGCTTTTTTTGTTTCATTTATACCAACAAACCATTTACATAACATTTTTTGTTTATTGTAATATCGTATAAATGGTCATGGTACCAACAAACCATTTACATAACATTTTTTGTTTATTGTAATATCGTATAAATGGTCATGGTATATAAATTATAATGGGTATAAACGGCTCATTCAACAATGATGTTTCCGGTTGCTGCCAGTTTTTCTTCTAGATTCTTTAAGTTGCTCTTTAATAAGCATGTTGTTTTGAGACTGACGCAAATAATCCAAACAAAGCTTAAGGGTGTTTTGAGATCGACCTGCATAATCAATTACAACCTAAACCAACCCTAGGGCTAACGGTCTGGGCAGTGGCGGAACTAGAAGAAATATCCAAGGGTATCCCAATTTTTTAACTGTACATTTATAGAACGGAATTTTTTTTACCTACATTACGGGGCAGAGCCAATCCATTCAAGTGCTCTGGGCAAGCCAAAAAAAGGCCCTTAGGCTTTACCGAATTAAATCTTATAAACTAGTTTAACAACAAAAATAAACTCTTAAAACCTAGCAAATAACAAATATACAAAATTATAAACTACTTACTAGTTACTACTAAACGTCTAAACTAGAATTCTATAACATCATCATACAAACATAATACATTCATACAATCATACAAGAAGTCAAGAAATCAAACTATCGAAAATCAAATAGACATATATTGAACATTCAGATATCGAACGTTCAAAAAATCAAATACACAGATATCAAAAATCAGATTTGGAGGACAATAAAACTCACAAACTTCCAATCCACTGTGCGTGCGAATGTGCGCTTGTTTGGCAGTTCAGGTTCCTGTGTTCAGTTTCTATGCGTGTGACGTTTGGGAATCAAAATCCCTTCTTCGACAATCTGCGTCTACGACGTCATGGCCTCATGCGACGTTTGTTTTTCATGCCCTTAATCAATGGGTAATTGAATTAAACTGGCCTTTATTATAATTTGGGCTTAATGATTATGAAACTTATTATTTGGGCTAACTACTAATTTCAGGTTTCATGTTTTTAGGGGTATCCTCGTATATCTTTAGGGGTATTCTAATATATAAAACCGAAAAAAATACACTACGACTACGGGGTTGAGCCGTAGCCCGTGCTACGGCTGGGTGTTCATTAGTTCCGCCCCTGGGTTTGGGTCTGGCCCATTGTTGACCTTTACTCGAGTCTTCTTAGGCTATATGATGTGGAGTCGGGGGAGGGTGGTCAGGGATGAGCCATGTACGTTGGTAACCTTGAAAACATCGCGCCCCTTGAGCACGTTTCAGTGCCAACGAGATTCCCCTCGTTTCCCTCATGACCTTTTTTGAACGTTTGAGGGTTTTGACCGTTGAACTGAACGGATGGATTATTTAATAAAAAAAAAAATTAACCTAATCTTTTTAACACCTATTTAAATAACAAAAACACTTTTTCTACCATTTCTTTCTGTGCCACTCAATTTCTACTTGTATATTTCTCTCAACACAAATTCAACCATGGATCCAAACAATCTCAACACCCCGAACCGACCATCATTTACATCACCTCACTACGTACCCACTCTAGAATTAGATCATATGTGATCCACACAATATTCTTTGCGCTATATAATCAAACTCCAAACGTGTTCCAACAACTACAATAAATGCAAACGCAACAATGACAACAATCCCAAGAAGTTGAACCCGATGTCGTTCCTCTAACCTAAGATGATGAAGAGGGCATAAAAAGAAACAATCGGCAAGAAATAAAGCGTACATTGGACCCTGATTGAAGCAGAGGCGCTGGTACGCGCATGGTGTAATATTTTCGAGGATCCAAAAAAGGTTTTTATTTTATTTTTACTATATACACAAATACTTTTAACTTAATCATTTTTTATTAATATTTATTTTTGCCAACAAATTAAAGTATATTAATTGTTGTAAAATATATACATATGTATATATATACATATAGGATTAGGTTCAAGAGTGAACACTAGTGTAGCTTGCGAACTGAGTGAACTAATCCTAGCCATACACGTGTGTAGATCAATGACCAGGATTTGATGTTGAAATACACTAGTGTATTTTACGATTTGATGATGAGATCCTGGCCATACACGTGTGTAGATCAATGGCTAGGATTTGTTCACTCAGTTCGCAAATACACTAGTGTTCACTCTAGAACCCCACCCTATACATATATATATATATATATATATATATATATATATATATATATATAAGGATTGAATGAATAGTGATGTGACGTTGAAGTGAGAGTTAGATGATAAATAAGAGAAGAGGGACCACAACACCCCGCCTTAACTTCTTTGCAAAACTCATCTCAACACTTTCCTCATCTCTATAGCTACAACATCATGCGTCACATTTGTGGTTCTCTTAGGTAGCGTTCGTTTCGTGTAATGTAATTGAACTAAAATTGAAATTTGCGTAGGAATTGGAATTTGCGTAGAAATTGAAATTTGATTTGGAATTTAAGTGTATTTGTTTCACATAATGCAATAGAATCCAGATGAAATTAAAATGTAAAATTCATTTTTATTGTTATTATTCAATTCGAATTCCTTCTTTTTGTGAAACGAAAAACATAAAAAAAATGAAATACATATTTCAATTTCATCCGGATTACATTCCTTTCTGTAAAAGGAACACTATTTTAAATTGACTTGATTTTGAGACCAATAGCTACATATTTGTATCTCAAACTCACCACATGACATCTAGTCTAAAAAAACTTACTCCAATATTTGTCATGATAAGAACTGAAGAGAATCGTAGAGAGGGAAATCGAAATCAATTCATTATCAAGATGATCTGTTACAAATCGTTACTACTATTTAACGGTATTACAAATGACTAACTAACTCTTTACAATCTAATCCTTGACTAACCACTTATTAAAAAATGAGTCCCTTTACTTATTAACATGTAACAAAACTCCCTCCATTAAGATTCTTGACCTCAAGAATCAATCTTGAAATCAGGAAATCGTGTCATGAAAGATTCAGCTTCTTCCCAAGTTGCATCATGAGAGGGAAGATCTTTCCATTGAACCAAAAAATTAACTATCGGCCTGTTTCCACTTCGAGCTAATTTCCTGTCCAAAATGGCCCAAGGTTGCAGCACAGAACTATTTTGCTGAGGTAAAATAATTGGTTGATCACCAGGTGCATGAGCCTTTTTTAAAAGAGAAACATGAAAAGTTGGATGTAGTTGTGAATCCGAAGGAAGGGCCAAAGTGTAAGTAGCTGTACCAATTTTTTTTAATGACCTGGAATGGTCCATAAAATTTTGGTGATAATTTGGAATATTTGTGCAGTCTCAGTGAAGTCTGCACATAAGGTTGAAGTTTGAGATAAACCCAATCCCCTTCCTCAAAACTGCGCTCACTTCTATGATTGTCAGCAAATTGTTTCATGCAATTTCTGGCCCTTTCCAATGACTGCTTTAAAAGAATCAACATAGTATCTCTGCCTTTGAACAATTCATCTATGGAATGAATAGATAAAGTACTGGGAATATAAGGAAGATGCAGTGGAGGATCAATCCCATATAGGGCTTTAAATGGAGGCATCTTAATGGCAGAATTCCAGGTGGTATTATACCACCACTCGGCCAATGAAAGCCACTGAAACCAAGTTGCAGGAGCTGACATAACCATACATCGAAGATATGTCTCCAGGCACCTATTCAAAACTTCAGTTTGACCATCCGATTGAGGATGATAGGCAGTTGAGAGAGCTTGATCAATACCTTGAAGTTTCAAAAATTCCTTCCAAAACAAATTCATAAAAATAGGATCCCTATCTGAAACAACATTTAGTGGACAACCATGGAGTTTGAACACATTGTCTAACATCACTTGGGCAACTTTAACTGCTGTGAATGGATGTTTGAGGGCTATGAAATGTGCATATTTAGTTAATCTGCCAACTACCACTAAAATACAATCCTTACCCTCAGATTTTGGCAAGCCACTGATGAAATCCATTGAGATGTCAGTAAATATGGATTGTGGTACAGGAAGTGGATTCAATAACCCCGGAGTTGCAATAGCTTCATACTTAGCTTGTAGACATATAACACAAAATTTAACCCATTTCTTAATGTCTTTGTCTGCCCTCTTCCAATAAAATAATTGCTTGAACCTCTGAATAGTGGGTTGTATGCCAGAATGACCACCTATAGCTGAAGAATGACATAGTGACAGAATATCGCTTCTTAAATCTTCTTGATTTCCAATCCAAAGCTTGGACTTCCTGGTTAATAATACCCCATCCCACTTCATGTGTTTGATAATTTCTCCTTGGCTCAATCTATGAATTAACTGTTGGGCTTGTAAATCATTAGACCAATAATCTTTGATTCTGTTCAGTAATAATGGATCATAAGAAGAAATTGTCAAAGAAAAAATAGTGGAACTATGAACTCTGGAGAGAGCATCAGCCACATTGTTGTCCACTCCTTTTTTGTATACAATGTCATAGTCATACCCCCATCAACTTGCTTAACCAAGTGTGTTGGAGAGGGGTGGTGATCTTCTGTTCTAATAAATGCTTCAGGATTTTCTGATCAGTTCGAATAGTGAAATGCTTCAATATCAAATACTGATGCCAATGCTTCACAGCTAATAGTATAGCCAATAATTCCTTCTCATAAACTGATAATGCACATTGCCTGTCACACCCCTATTTTCCACATGTCACCGGTGGGCCCGGTGGGGTTCCGTGACGTAGTTGATCTCGTCATAGTCAAACAATACAAAATATAAATGCACAGCGGAAGCAAAAGAAAGATTTATTTTAACCAAATAAAATTGTAATATCCAGTATCACAAATAGTTGAGATAGATCCACAGGCGGATCAAAACAAAGAGGAGACTTTTATTCAACAGACTTCATGCATCCTAAGCTTGCGAGACTTTTATTGATGCTAAGGAGTGGCCAGCCTATTACGCGTAGTACCTGCACTTAGCCTTTTTGGAAAATACGTCAGTTTACACTGGTAAATACAATTTAACTGACTCATTATGAAAAGGTTTAAAAATTGATTTGAATGCCCGCGGCACAAAACTTTTTACAACTTGGGATAATTATTTGCTTATAAGCTTGTAAAAGAATTACATGTTTGTTATGCGTTCAGTTGTCAGGATCGTGCCGGGTTAAAGATTAATAGACACACCACTAAGTATAATTTCGCCGCGACACTTCTTTCGTACCAACGATTATACTTTATTGATTTGAATGCACTACGGGTGTACGCCTACACCCGTGTGCTAAGGTCGTGGCCATTCTTTGAATGATACCAAGGATATCCGGGACATGGTCATTAAACCCCCAAAGGCGTTAAACAAACAAAACAACATTTTCAAACGGGTCATTTTGACAACACTTAACCACCGACCGGTTAAGGTCAATTACCCGACCAAGCGGTATTTTATATACCGTACCCCAAGCCCGTATAAGGGAAAATAAGTTAAATGTATTTACCTAAGCTAAATATAAATTTAATCCCAGCCGTATCAAATCAGCAAGTACAGATAGCTTTTATTGGGCTCCTATATCTAGAATGAAGGTTTTTAATAACCTATTAGAATTCTAACGGGTCTTTTAATTTAGCCTAAGCTTAGACCGGTTAGTTTTAACTGAAGATTACAGTCTAAACGCACGATACGGCGAAGACCGTTTTAGAATGTGATTTTGATCCGACAAGCTTGCATACTTGTTTAATATGGGTAACTTAATCATATTCTGGATTTTGAGACAGAAATGATATGGTTTAACCTGTTTCGGCTAAAATGAGTAAACTAGTTACATAAGCCGATCCGAACGCGTAAAGTGCATAACGAGTAACCATAAGAGTCATATACAAGTTTCCTAAGTTAATATGCCTTAAACATGTTGTGATATCAGTACGATACCTTCCATTATGCCCCAAATGGTTTTAAACCCAAACTATGTCTCATAAGGGCATTTTGGTCATTTTAAAGGGTGTAAAAGAGTTTAAATAATAACCTGGGTTAAAGGTCTGATTAAATCAGTAAATATACTTAATTTAATAAGTTATAACAGTAAGGTATCATATATATGTGAAATCTATTACTTATAATAAGGGCATTTTGGTCATTTTAAAGGGTGTAAAAGAGTTTAAATAATAACCTGGGTTACAGGTCTAATTAAATCAGTAAATATATTTAATTTAATAAGTTATAACAGTAAGGTATCATATATATGTGAAATCTATTACTTATAACCATACTATGCTCCGTAGGGGCATTTTGGTAATTTCACATAGGCCTAAAAGCTCAAAACTGGAATTTTGGGTTTAAAATATTCACCTACTGTTAAAATATAAAATTTTACTGAATACATCAGTAGGTATCATCCCCATATGTTTAAAAAAAAAGTTTTATTACATACTATGCGTTAATAACGCTTAAAAAGGCGATTTGGAGCCATTTCCGGGTTTGGTATAGAAAGCTGATATTTTTAAAATTCCAGAAGGCTCAAAATACTTTATTTAACATAATAGATCAGTAGAAAAAGGTTTGGGGTCAATAGGATTTATAAAACTCATTTTATAGCCTAAAAGGGCAAAACCGGCATTAACCGAATTAAGCTTAGAACACTAAGTTATGCTCAGCCTAAAATTGAATAAAAATCTTTAAAAATCCCAAAATATTATTTTATATCAGTAGGTACAAAGTTTTGTATAAAAATTTGGGTTTAGATAGGCTATATGCAATTTACGCTATTTAATTACTAAAGAAGCTTCTAATTACGCTAATGAGCATAACTCTTAATCTATACCACCAATTGATCTCAAATTTTAGGTGCAAGCTTATAAATCAGTAGCTAAGGTGTCTACCCTTTTACATTTTCAAAAATCATATTTTAAGGTCATTTGGGCATAATGGTCAACATATAAGCATTTAACGGAAACATGCATGTGAATAGGATGTCTAATGAACCAAGTTGTATAACCACAGAGGGTTATACTAACATGAAAATAGGTCCAAAAGAAGCTCTAAGGCAATCCTAAACTTGGCTTAAACGAGTCAGAACTGAAAGTCAAACTATGCGACTTTCGGTTCCAAACCGTGCCTAAACTGAAAATTGTCGAGTTGAACATGTTGGGACATGTTCTTACATTAATTACCAAGTTATATTAATGATCAAACAGGTCGCATGTATCCTACATTGCTAATTATGCATTAATTTGAAAATAAACATTCTGTTGACTTTTTAAGGTAAGCTTTGACTCGACAATTAACATAGTTAGAGTGGGAATCTGGAAATACCCTTTTAAGGGTTTGTTACCCACATAGTTACCTACTTATAGGTATTTTTAATTCGAGATTTGACTGAGTAATTATTGACTAATTTCGAAGTCAAACCTTAATTACGACGGTTTGACTTTTAGCTAATTAACTAAGCTAAAACGAATTAAGAAGGGTTAAGGACACTTACAAGAGTCCTAATTATGATTAGAGGTCACTAGGAAGCTTGAGGTTGATCAGTGGAGCTCTAGAAATGAAGTTGTGAATGTGTCAAGTACAAATGAAATGAGCAAGGATCAAAGTTGCAACAATGTGCTCTTATATAGGAATCAAAATGCAACAAGATTGTTACACACAAGTCTATAGGTGTTCCTTGATCAGTTCCAGGTGTCCCTATACCTTAAAAACCACTGGAGAAGCCCCTGGAATCGAGAAACTAGGCAACTAAGGCGGTGCAACCTGATAATAGACATCTGGCAGTTCTGCTGGAAAACCTTCCCCGTCGCACCACGCGAGGGGACCAGTTTTAAAGTTTGTTGTTTTGTTGCATGATTAGTCCCTGCACTCTTGATATTCGTTATTCTGACATTTTCAGCATGCAAAGTCAGTGAAAACAGGTTTGGGGTGTCCTAGGGAGTGTGGCCATGCATTGAAAAGTTTTGAACACTTGAGAAAGGCTTCCGAATCCAAGAATTATGATATTTACACTTTTAACCCCTCGTATACGAATTCCATCATAACCTTATCATATGATAACGAAACTTTATGAAATTTTTATCACACAATCTAGTGAGCACAATTTATCGTTACAAAACTTCGGGTCTGCTAAAAGGCCACTCAGAGGTATACTCTACACATGTTGACACGTTTAGCCCCTGTGGTTTGTAATTTCTCACTTTCTTTCATATTTAGCTTCGTATGATCCATGATTTATTCGTTTGTAGGTATCAACATCTTGTAGGGCTATTTAAAAATATATTTATCCATTGTTGACACTTTGGACCCTTATATTTACATAGTTTCCTTGTTTGTCAACTTTAGCCCCTCTAAAGTATTCTTTCACACGTTCAAAGCTTACGACACGTGTCAATACATTATTGGACATGAATTTTCGAGGTGTTACATCCTCACCCCCTTAAAAGAAATCTCGTCCTCGAGATTTATGGAAGGACCGGTTTTAAAGTTTGTTGTTTTGTTGCATGATTAGTCCCTGCACTCTTGATATTCGTTATTCTGACATTTTCAGCATGCAAAGTCAGTGAAAACAGGTCTGGGGTGTCCTAGGGAGTGTGGCCATGCATTGAAAAGTTTTGAACACTTGAGAAAGGCTTCCGAATCCAAGAATTATGATATTTACACTTTTAACCCCTCGTATACGAATTCCATCATAACCTTATCATATGATAACGAAACTTTATGAAATTTTTATCACACAATCTAGTGAGCACAATTTATCGTTACAAAACTTCGGGTCTGCTAAAAGGCCACTCAGAGGTATACTCTACACATGTTGACACGTTTAGCCCCTGTGGTTTGTAATTTCTCACTTTCTTTCATATTTAGCTTCGTATGATCCATGATTTATTCGTTTGTAGGTATCAACATCTTGTAGGGCTATTTAAAAATATATTTATCCATTGTTGACACTTTGGACCCTTATATTTACATAGTTTCCTTGTTTGTCAACTTTAGCCCCTCTAAAGTATTCTTTCACACGTTCAAAGCTTACGACACGTGTCAATACATTATTGGACATGAATTTTCGAGGTGTTACATCCTCACCCCCTTAAAAGAAATCTCGTCCTCGAGATTTATGGAAACAATTGAGGGTATTTCTCTTTCATTGTGGACTCTAACTCCCACGTATACTCGGGACCTCTACGGGCATCCCATTTCACCTTAACAATAGGCACAAGCTTCCTTCGAAGCCTCTTTACCTGTCGATCCTCAATCGACACAGGTTTTTCCATAAATTTCAAGCTCTCATCTATATGCACATCTGTATGTGGTATGACTAGCGATTCATCAGCTAGACATTTCTTCAGATTGCAGATGTGGAATACATTATGAATACCACTGAGCTCTTCTGGTAAGTTTAACTTGTAAGCCACTGACCCTACACGTTCGATGATCTCAAATGGCCCTATATACCTTGGGCTTAACTTACCTTTCTTGCCAAATCGCATCACCCCTTTCCAAGGTGATACTTTGAGCAAAACTTTGTCACCAACTTCGAACTTGAGAGGTTTTCGCCTTTTATCAGCATAGCTCTTCTGCCTATCCCAGGCAGCTTTTAGGCGGTGGCGAATCTGGACAATCTTGTCCGTTGTCTCAAAGACTATATCAGGACCTGATAATTGAGTGTCTCCTACTTCTGCCCAACAGATGGGCGTTCTGCACTTCCTACCATATAGTGCCTCAAAAGGTGCAGCCTGAATGCTGGTATGGTAGCTATTGTTGTAGGAGAACTCGACCAAAGGTAGGCGCTTATCCCAGCTACCTCCTAAATCAATTACACATGCACGAAGCATGTCTTCCAGAGTCTGGATGGTACGCTCACTTTGCCCATCCGTCTGAGGATGGTAAGCTGTACAAAAATTCAATGGAGTGCCCAGAGACTGTTGGAAACTTTTCCAAAAATGCGACGTATATCTGGTATCTCTGTCTGAGATAATAGCCACTGGTACTCCATAGCTTTAGTGCAAATACAACGGCACCCAGCTCCAAGTCATGGGTGGTGTAATTCTTCTCATGCACCTTTAATTGATGTGAAGCATAGGCAATGACCTTGCCTTTTTGCATTAACACACAACCCATCCCGGTGTGTGATGCATCACAGTAAACTACAAACTCATCAATCCCGTCTGGCAATGTCAGCACGGGAGCATTGCTCAACTCCTGCTTCAAAATATCGAAGGATTCTTGCTGCTTAGGCCCCCAATCAAACTTGCTATTCTTACGAGTGAGAAGAGTCAGGGGTGCTGCAATTCTTAAGAAGTTTTCAATAAAGCGTTTGTAGTATCCTGCCAGTCCTAGGAAACTGTGAATCTCCGTAGGCGTCTTCGGCTCTTGCCAGTTCACGATAGCTTCAACCTTAGCGGGATCTACTTGGATACCACGCTCACTAACCACGTGTCCAAGAAATTGGACTTCACGAAGCCAAAATTCACACTTTGAGAATTTGGCATAAAGTTTTTCTTGATGAAGCAGTTTCAGAATGCAACGGAGATGCTTCACGTGGTCAGCTTGGTTCTTCGAGTAGATGAGAATGTCATCGATGAAGACGATGACAAATTTGTCTAGATAAGGCTTGCAGACGCGATTCATGAGATCCATGAATGCGACAGGTACATTAGTGAGCCCAAAAGGCATCACTAGAAACTCGTAATGACCATAACGAGTCCTAAATGCAGTCTTGTACACATCTTCATCTTTAACCTTCAACTGATGGTAGCCTGACCTCAGATCAATCTTGAAAAAGTAGCTCGCTCCTTGTAGCTGATCGAACAGATCGTCGATCCTGGGCAAAGGATACCTATTCATGATAGTGACTTTATTAAGCTCACGGTAATCGATGCATAAACGCATCGAACCATCTTTCTTCTTGACGAACAAGATTGGTGCTCCCCATGGAGACGAACTGGGTCTAGTAAAACCTTTGGCTAACAGATCATCTAGCTGCATCCTCAATTCTTTCATCTCTGTTGGTGCTAATCTATAAGGTGCTCTTGCAACAGGTGCTGCTCCTGGAATGATGTCGATCCTGAATTCTACTTGTCTATCTGGTGGCAAACCAGGTAGTTCTTCCGGGAAAACTTCAGGGTAGTCAGAAATGACAGGTATATCTTCGATCCTGGGCTTCTTCTCGTCAATGGTTACCTGTGCCATATAAATGACACAACCCTTTTTCAGACATTTGGATGCCTTGAGCATAGCCATTTGCTCAGGCAATCCATGTTGAGTATCTCCCTGAATGGTGAGTGGCTCACCAGATGGAGTCTTGATCACCACTTGTTTCTTGTTGCACACAATCTGAGCTTGGTTATGCGATAACCAATCCATGCCTATCACTATATCAAAGCCAGCTAGCTTAAAAGATAATAAGGACAAAGGAAAAGAGTGGTTCCTAATGGATATGACGCATCCATCTAATACAGTCGAAGCGGTTTCTATGGTTCCATAAGCTAATTCCACTTCATATTTCACACTTAAGGCTTTAACAGGTAATTTCAATAACTCACAGAACTTATTATCTACAAAGGATTTATCTGCTCCAGAATCAAATAGTACTCTTGCGTAGATGTCATTTACGAGGAAGGTACCTGTTATCACATTGTCGTCCTGAATAGCTTCCTTTGCATCCATGCGGAAGACCCTAGCATTGGTCTTCTTTCCCTCCTCAGCCTTCTTTGCAAGCTTTGGGCAGTTAGTCCTAAGATGCCCTTTTTCATTACAGTTATAGCACGTAGCATCCTTGATTTTCTTACAATCCAATGCCTTGTGGTCTAATGACTTGCAAATCCCACATGCTTTCGGCTGGGACTGGGACTTCGACTCATACCTGCACCTCCCAAAATGGTGCTTCTTGCAAACCTTACATTTGGGTTTATCACCCGTCTGCTGATCGCCTTTCTTAGAACCCGGCCCCTTCTTGTGGTCGTTGCTTCCCTTGTACTTCTTATCTGAGCGTCGTGAACCGTCATCTTCGCGTTTCCTTTTCTCGGCATCCGCATTTCTCAGCGATCTCTGTCTAACTGCGTCCAGCGTGAGGGACAGAGATATGTCAGCTGCTGATCTGAATGTAGCGGGCCGAGAGGCCTTGACACTTGCTTTTATTTCTGGGGCCAGACCCCCAATAAAACGGGCTATCCTTTTTGGTTCAGGTGTCACAAGGTAAGGAACTAACCTTGACATGGTATTAAAGCTCGTGAGATAAGCCTGGCAATCCAGGTTCTTCATAACCAGAGATAGAAAATCAGACTCTATCTTTTCAACCTCATGCTGAGGGCAATAATTTTCCTTGATGAGAGCGATGAATTCATTCAATGACATGTTATACAGCGGAATCTTCCCAGTAGCCTGAATTAATGACCTCCACCAGGCCAGGGCTTCACCTTTGAAAGACTGGGATACAAACTTCACAATATCCCTCTTAGCACAACCACTAATGTCCACTACAGTGTCCATTTCATCCAACCAAGTCATGCAATCCACTGCCCCTTTTTCCCCTGTAAAATCTCGGGGTTTACATGAAACAAAGTACTTGTATGTGCAACTTTTGGCACGAGGCTTATCATCAAATACAATCCTTTTGGATGGAATGCTGTTTTCGTTGGAGGAATATCTGTCATCATCTTTCTTTGGTTCCTCTTTCTTAGACTTAGGTGGGGTAGGTGGTGGCTTGCTGTGAGCCTCAGAATGAGTTTTTGGCTTGGAAGGTGGTGTAGATAGGGTCCTACTTCGGGTCCCACTATAATCACTATACTGACGTTCCATAGCCTTTGCAACAACATTGTCAACTAATGCTTGCAATTCTGCACCTGTAACCTGTATTTTTGCATTCTCGTGGTTCTCCACCGGACGACTGTTCACCTCGTCCGACCCAGCCATGTAGCTTCAAATGCTACATATAGAAAATAATGGGCAAGGTTTTATTTAGAAGCTTTTACAGTGTTTTATAATTTTATTAACCATGGTTTTTAATTAGCCATTACTGGTTAATTTGCTATTCATTTATTTATTCAGGACCTTTATTATAATCCTATATCACACTTTAATATTAGCATAAAAGTCTAGTCCCAAGGACGGTTTTAATTTATAACCTGGATTTTCACGGAATCGAGGTATTTGGGTCTGAATAGCAGTTCAAAACCCTTTTTAGACAGTGAGTTGCAGACTTCTACTGTCTCTTAGTCCCAGAGGACGTTAATTATTACCCGTAGGAACTTCATCCTCAAAGGATGGTTATATACTTACAGGGAATTTAAATTAACCCAATTTAAAGATGGCCTGTGTGATTTTTACTGCATCACAATTTACCCAGCATGTTAACATACTTATGGATGTTAACAAAAATTTGGAATCTTTTGGACAGGTTCTACCATCTTGGCCATGTCTACAATGACACGTGGCTAGGTTTTACCCCTAAGATTCTCTTCTAATATTAAACGCAGAACAATCCTAAGTTGAGATATTAATTATGGATCTGAATCTAATTATGGAGATACCATCTTGGCCCTGTCTTAAAATGACACATGGCTAGGTCTTGTCCTTTTTTAGATTTTGTCACTTTAATATAATGGTAGATCTTTTATGGGAATGTTATTTTCATTTTTACTTTGTGTTTTAAGTTTATGCATATACTTAATAATAAACAAATATGAAAATTTAAATTCAACCATTCCACTAAAATTTAACAAGTACTACATTTGCCCTAAACGGGACTTCTACAAAACAACATGCCCACGCAGGGGCGAAAAACAAACAACAAACAAACCCACGCAGGGGTTAACTAAAAGACATGCCCACGCAGGGGCAGAATACTGAAAGACAAGCCCACGCAGGAGCTGAGTACAGAAATAAAAAGTCCACGCAGGGACTGATTACAACTAAACAAATAAACAACAAAGGTCTTTAATGACCCTTTCTTTTGGACTTCCCCTTGAGTAGGTCTGACAGACCCTTGAAGAAGCCTTGCCGCTCCCTGCGGTCTAGGGATGAGCAAAATGGACCCGGTACCGGTACCGAATTTACCGAACCGGGTACCTTTTCGGTACCGACTTTTGACATTTTCGGTACCGGTTCGGTACCGGTACCGAACCGGGTATATTCGGTACCGGTACCCACTTTTGAGGATTTTCGGTACCGGTACTTTCGGTTCCGGTACCGGTTCGGTACCGGACGGTACCAAGCTCATCCCTACTGCGGTCTTCCCGAACTTCTTGCTCAACTTGGTTCAACCTATCGAGAACCTCCTGTTGGCGCTCCGGCGGAATTAGCTGCGGCTGCGGCGGCTGGTACAGAGGTTGAGGAGGTGGCAGACGCTGGTACCCATAAGTTGGGTAGCCAGTGGTCCAAAGACCACCATAGGGTCCCTCTGGGTGACGAGCATTGTAGTCCCATGCCTCCTGGTATGGGTCCACATTGGCATAGTCGTACTGGGTATGAGCCGGCTGCTCAAAAAGGGTTATACGCTGCTGAACCGGCGTAAGCAGGAATTGGGTTATCAAAACCCAATGGTGGCGCCATAGGCACAGAGTTATCTCTGGGATGGAGTTTGATGGAGCCCCCATCTGCGGGTCTTCATCTTCTTGGAGTGGCGGATAATGACTGCCACTTGAGGGCTGAGGAGTGCTGATGCGGACTCCTCCTCGCACGGACATCCGTGCGTTTGACCTTCTCTGCCTCGGTGGCTCCGGAAGCGGTTGCTGTTCCACTGGTGGTGGTGGCGGAGTGACTGCCACAAATCGAGAATCCTCGAAAGGATCCTGTTGCTGCTGTTGGTAAGGCGACGAGTGCTCGGAGGGCGTAAAATACCACTCGTATTGGGCGAACCTCGCCTGGTAGCTGTCAGGACCACAGTAAGGTGATCCATGAAAAGATGACCCATTTGAGATTTCTATGGGGTGGTTCGGGGTCCCGGTTGCAGGCTCCACGGGATCCGTATCTTCATCCATGTCATTTTCACCCGAGAAGTGATCCTCGGGTCCTAGTGGGTTAAAACCCACGGGTTCTTGAATAAAATTAGCCGGATTAAACCGGCTCTGGAAAGCAGGGGTAGGGTCACCAAAAGGATGGTGGGAATTTGACCGCTGCAACGGTATGAAGGAAGGCGGAAGGTTGTCGGGCTCGTTTTCGGATTGCGGCCCGAAAGAATGCAAATAGGACGGTGAAGAACTTAAGGAGACGGATCGCCTCCCGGGTTCAACGTAAACCCTCCACGGCTCCTGAGGGCTAGTGCTCATTGTGATAGACGGGGTAAGCCGGTGCGAAGGCCCGGCTTCATGGTCATGGCCCGTAACTGGGCCCTTGCCTCTTCCTCTCAAAAACCTTGGCGGCATTCTTACCTGCAAACATGATTAAGATAACAACCAAAATATATAATAAAATGAAGACCAATAAAACAAAACAAAACAGAGTTTGTCCTATGTTCTTTGTCTAGACTCGGAACTCGAGGAATGTGCATTTATTTAACTGAGATTAAACACAAAAGGCTAGTGTTTAATTCACTCAGCGTTGGCTCTGATACCAACCTGTCACACCCCTATTTTCCACGTGTCACCGGTGGGCCCGGTGGGGTTCCGTGTTGATATCGTCATAGTCAAACAATACAAAATATAAATGCACAGCGGAAGCAAAAGAAAGATTTATTTCAACCAAATAAAATTGTAATATCCAGTATCACAAATAGTTGAGATAGATCCACAGGCGGATCAAAACAAAGAGGAGACTTTTATTCAACAGACTTCATGCATCCTAAGTTTGCGAGACTTTTATTGATGCTAAGGAGTGGCCAGCCTATTACGCGTAGTACCTGCACTTAGCCTTTTTGGAAAATACGTCAGTTTACACTGGTAAATACAATTTAACTGACTCATTATGAAAAGGTTTAAAAATTGATTTGAATGCCCGCGGCACAAAACTTTTTATAACTTGGGATAATTATTTGCTTATAATCTTGTAAAAGAATTACATGTTTGTTATGCGTTTAGTTGTCCGGATCGTGTCGGGTTAAAGATTAATAGACACACCACTTAGTATAATTTCGCCACGAGACTTCTCTCGTACCGACGATTATACTTCATTGATTTGAATGCACTACGGGTGTACGCCTACACCCGTGTGCTAAGGTCGTGGCCATTCTTTGAATGATGCCAAGGATATCCGGGACATGGTCATTAAACCCCCAAAGGCGTTAAACAAACAAAACAACATTTTCAAACGGGTCATTTTGACAACACTTAACCACCGACCGGTTAAGGTCAATTACCTGACCAAGCGGTATTTTATATACCGTACCCCAAGCCCGTATAAGGGAAAACAAGTTAAATGTATTTACCTGAGCTAAATATAAATTTAATCCCAGCCGTATCAAATCAGCAAGTACAGATAGCTTTTACTGGGCTCCTATATCTGGAATGAAGGTTTTTAATAACCTGTTAGAATTCTAACGGGTCTTTTAATTTAGCCTAAGCTTATACCGGTTAGTTTTAACTGAAGATTACGGTCTAAACGCACGATACGGCGAAGACCGTTTTAGAATGTGATTTTGATCCGACAAGCTCGCATACTTGTTTAATATGGGTAACTTAATCACATTCTGGATTTTGAGACAGAAATGATATGGTTTAACCCGTTTCGGCTAAAATGAGTAAACTAGTTACATAAGTCGATCCGAACGCGTAAAGTGCGTAACGAGTAACCATAGGAGTCATATACAAGTTTCCTAAGTTAATATGCCTTAAACATGTTGTGATATCAGTAAGATACCTTCCATTATGCCCCAAATGGTTTTAAACCCAAACTATGCCTCATAAGGGCATTTTGGTCATTTTAAAGGGTGTAAAAGAGTTTAAATAATAACCTGGGTTACAGGTCTGATTAAATCAGTAAATATACTTAATTTAATAAGTTATAACAGTAAGGTATCATATATATGTGAAATCTATTACTTATAATAAGGGCATTTTGGTCATTTTAAAGGGTGTAAAAGAGTTTAAATAATAACCTGGGTTACAGGTCTGATTAAATCAGTAAATATACTTAATTTAGTAAGTTATAACAGTAAGGTATCATATGTATGTGAAATCTATTACTTATAACCATACTATGCTCCGTAGGGGCATTTTGGTAATTTCACATAGGCCTAAAAGCTCAAAACTGGAATTCTGGGTTTAAAATATTCACCTACTGTTAAAATATAAAATTTTACTGAATACATCAGTAGGTATCATCCCCATATGTTTAAAAAAAATTTTATTACATACTATGCGTTAATAACGCTTAAAAAGGCGGTTTGGAGCCATTTCCGGGTTTGGTATAGAAAGCTGATATTTTTAAAATTCCAGAAGGCTCAAAATACTTTATTTAACATATTAGATCAGTAGAAAAAGGTTTGGGGTCAATAGGATTTATAAAACTCATTTTATAGCCCAAAAGGGCAAAACCGGCATTAACCGAATTAAGCTTAGAACACTAAGTTATGCTCAACCTAAAATTGAATAAAAATATTTAAAAATCCTAAAATATTATTTTATATCAGTAGGTACAAAGTTTTATATAAAAATTTGGGTTTAGATAGGCTATATGCAATTTACGCTATTTAATTACTAAAGAAGCTTCTAATTACGCTAATGAGCATAACTCTTAATCTATACCACCAATTGATCTCAAATTTTAGGTGCAAGCTTATAAATCAGTAGCTAAGGTGTCTACCCTTTTACATTTTTAAAAATCATATTTTAAGGTCATTTGGGCATAATGGTCAACATATAAGCATTTAACGGAAACATGCATGTGAATAGGATGTCTAATGAACCAAGTTGTATAATCACAGAGGGTTATACTAACATGAAAATAGGTCCAAAAGAAGCTCTAAGGCAATCCTAAACTTGGCTTAAATGAGTCAGAACTGAAAGTCAAAGCAGAAGTCAAACTATGCGACTTTCGGTTCCAAACCGTGCCTAAACTGAAAATTGTCGAGTTGAACATGTTGGGACATGTTCTTACATTAATTACCAAGTTATATTAATGATCAAACAGGTTGCATGTATCCTACATTGCTAATTATGCATTAATTTGAAAATAAACATTCTGTTGACTTTTTAAGGTAAGCTTTGACTCGACAATTAACATAGTTAGAGTGGGAATCTGGAAATACCCTTTTAAGGGTTTGTTACCCACATAATTACCTACTTATAGGTATTTTTAATTCGAGATTTGACTGAGTAATTATTGACTAATTTCGAAGTCAAACCTTAATTACGACGGTTTGACTTTTAGCTAATTAACTAAGCTAAAACGAATTAAGAAGGGTTAAGGACACTTACAAGAGTCCTAATTATGATTAGAGATCACTAGGAAGCTTGAGGTTGATCAGTGGAGCTCCAGAAATGAAGTTGTGAATGTGTCAAGTACAAATGAAATGAGCAAGGATCATAGTTGCAACAATGTGCTCTTATATAGGAATCAAAATGCAACAAGATTGTTACACACAAGTCTATAGGTGTTCCTTGATCAGTTCCAGGTGTCCCTATACCTTAAAAACCACTGGAGAAGCCCCTGGAATTGAGAAACTAGGCAACTAAGGCGGTGCAACCTGATAATAGACATCTGGCAGTTCTGCTGGAAAACCTTCCCCGTCGCACCACGCGAGGGGACCGGTTTTAAAGTTTGTTGTTTTGTTGCATGATTAGTCCCTGCACTCTTGATATTCGTTATTCCGACATTTTCAGCATGCAAAGTCAGTGAAAACAGGTCTTGGGTGTCCTAGGGAGTGTGGCCATGCATTGAAAAGTTTTGAACACTTGAGAAAGGCTTCCGAATCCAAGAATTATGATATTTACACTTTTAACCCCTCGTATACGAATTCCATCATAACCTTATCATATGATAACGAAACTTTATGAAATTTTATCACACAATCTAGTGAGCATAATTTATCGTTACAAAGCTTCGGGTCTGCTAAAAGGTCACTCAGAGGTATACTCTACACATGTTGACACATTTAGCCCCTGTGGTTTGTAATTTCTCACTTTCTTTCATATTTAGCTTCGTATGATCCATGATTTATTCGTTTGTAGGTATCAACATCTTGTAGGGCTATTTAAAAATATATTTATCCATTGTTGACACTCTGGACCCTTATATTTACATAGTTTCCTTGTTTGTCAACTTTAGCCCCTCTAAAGTATTCTTTCACACGTTCAAATCTTACGACACGTGTCAATACATTATTGGACATGAATTTTCGAGGTGTTACGTCGCCTTGTTGAAAGAGTTTTACTTACATAAGCAATTAGATGCTTATTTTGCATCAAGACAGCTCCCAGCCCTTTAGAACTTGCATCAGTTTCTATAATGAACTCTTGAGACCAATCTGGTAGGGCTAAAACAGGTGCTTGAATCATTGCTTGCTTCAAGGTATCAAAGGCTAACTGGAATTCTTCAGACCATACAAATGCATCCTTTTGGAGCAACTTTGTTAATGGTTTAGCTATTGTGCCATAGCCTGAAACAAACCTTCTATAATAGCCAGCAAGCCCTAAAAACCCTTTCAATTGTTTGACATTAGTATGGATTGGCCATGTTTTGACTGCTTCAACTTTTGTGGGATCAGTAACCACTCCATGCTGAGAAATGACATGACCCAAGTATTCTACTTGAGCACCCCCAAAACTGCATTTTGATTTCTTAGCATATAGCTGATTTTCTCTGAATAATTGTAAAACCACTCTTAAGTCTTCTACATGTTGTTGAACATTTTTACTATATACCAAAATTCATTAGGCTTTGAAAAGTTGCTTCTGAAACACAGAATTCATTAGGCTTTGAAAAGTTGCAGGAGCATTAGTGAGTCCAAAAGAAAGAACTAAGAACTCAAAAAGGCCTTGATGGGTCCTGAAGGCAGTTTTGTGTATGTCATCTTCAAACATTCGGATTTGATGGTAACCAGACCTTAAGTCCAACTTAGAAAAAATCACAGCACCCCCTAATTCCTCTAATAATTCTTCAATTAGTGGTATTGGGAACTTGTTCTTCACAGTTTGATCATTCAGCTTCCTATAGTCTATACAAAATCTCCAACTACCATCTTTTTTCTTTACTAACACAACTGATGAAGCAAAGGAGCTCACACTTTGTCTGATGATACCCATATGCAACATCTCTTGTACCATTTTTTCTATTATATCTTTTTGACCCACTGGATACCTATAGGCTTTTTGGTTGATAGTAACAGACTCATCATGTAGCTGAATTCTGTGGTTACAGCTCCTATCAGGTGGGAGTCCTTTCGGAGTACTAAACACATCCTTATACTGATCCAACAAATCATTGATTTCAGTATTAAATGTGGAAACATCCACTTGGGACTGATGTTTAAATGAACTCTTATCACCATTCTACATACTAAAGAGCTGTAGACTAGTCACAGAAGTGTCTGTAGAAAGCATTTGAGACAGCTTTTCTAGAGAACATAAGGACAAAATATTGTTACTAATCCCTTTCAATTCTACCACTTTGGAGTCAAATTTAAATTGCATTGTCAAGTTCTTAAAATTCCATACAATGTCATCCAAAGATTGTAACCATTGTATACCAAGTACCATGTCATAGTTATCCAAAGGTAACAACAACACATCAGTGGTAAACCAGACTCCCTGCATTAACCACTGAAAATCTTGACAAAGTAGGTGATAATCCAACTCCTTACCATTAGCTACTAACACCTTCATTAAAGAGACTTCTCTGGTTGGACAGTTCAGTTTATTAGCTAATCTTGAACTGACAAAGTTATGAGTGGAGCCAGAGTCAATTAAAATATGTATCTGTCTAGTGCCAATAGTCCCAATTACCCTCATAGTGGAAAAAGAGGTAACTACAGTCAAAGCATAAACTGAAATTTGGGCCCCTGATTCAGTTTCCTCTACATGCTCATAACCCTCTATATCTTCCATTTCCTCATCATCATGAATTTCCAAATTGTACATATGTTTAAATTTGCAATTATGGGTTGGGCTGTATTTTTCATTATACCAAAAGCATTCTCCCTTAGCGCTCTTCTCTTCAGCTACCTTAGCAGGCACTTTCTTAACATTCTTATTCATTTTATTGACTGGTGGTGTTGGTAACAGGGGCAAATTGTTACTTGACTGCCCTTTATTGAAAATAGAAGGGGTTATTTTATTGGCATTAAGGGAAGTACCAGTATTAAGGGTCTTCTTAACATCTTTATCCCCAAAAAGAGTAGTATATTCTACCGTTTGTTGTTTAGCCATAGTAACAGCATCTCTCATGGTTTTAGGTTTAAAAATCTTAACTAAACATATGATCTAAGGTTTCAACCCCCCCCCCCCACATAAAGGCTAGCTGCATATTCATCAGTCAACCTAACCCTATTGAGCAAAGTATCAAATTCTTTAGTGTAATCAGAGAGTGAACCTGTTTGATGAAGGTTTTTAATTCTTCCATAGCATCTTCAGATAATCTTTCTGAAAAACGAGTAACAACAGATCTGGAATACTCATCCCATGTGATGTCACTCACATCTCTGTTTTGACTATCCACATACCCTTGATGCCATTCTAAAGCAGCACCTTCAAGGTGGCTAACAGCATAATGCACTTTGGCATTATCAGGAGTTCTATCCACTGTAAAAAAATGATTACAACGAATGATCCAACCCTCCACTTCAGTACCATCAAATTTGGGGAAGTCTAACCTTCCTGTTTGTACCAATCTTTGTTCATGATTAACATTTCTTTCATGGCCCAATTTGTTGTTGATTTCCGCCATTTGAGTCACTAAAGTTCATACTGATCTGTAGCATTTTGATTGCTTCAGAATTTTGATCCAATATAGCTTGTTGTCCTTCGATTAAAGATACATTAGAATGTGCTAATTTTTCCAATTTCTCCATTTCTTGATGTCTGGTAGCCATATTCGTCAATTAGGTCAAAATTTGGGGAAGTTTGATCAATAGTTGAAGCTGGAATCAATCAGCTACAACGAATTAGAATTGAAACGGACAATTGAATGAAGGAATTGATCGAACGATGATCAATCCAGAGTAGAATTGAACGGAATTGAAGGAATCGATCAACAATAATCGATTGGTCGGAACGATGATCAGAGTTTGAACGGAAAAAAATCGAGCTCCGATGAGAATCGGTAGCTCTGATACCAATGTTACGATAAGAACTGAAGAGGATCGTAGAGAGGGAAATCGAAATCAATTCATTATCAAGATGATCTGTTACAAATCGTTACTAACTATTTAATGGTATTACAAATGACTAACTAACTCTTTACAACCTAATCCTTGACTTATCATTTATTACAAAATGAGTCCCTCTACTTATTAACATGTAACAATATTTGCAACGTATTTGAATGCCAACAGCTTTAGAAAAAAACTTGAACCAAAGTTGGGGGGTTATACGACATCGTTTCGGGTTACGACGTTACTCCCCATCCAAAACTTGACACAGGGGGTTAATGCATAAACCCTAAACCCCATTTTCTAGACATTTGTACGTCAACACAGGAGGCCCTATCTCCAATTCAATGAGTATTCACAACTCTCCATTGCAGATTACACTTGTTTTCTTCTCAATTTCCGTTAGCAATTCATAAATGCGTTTATTTTTGTTGAATTGATAGGAGCCTGTGCATTCGTTTCGCAATTATGGAGGAAGAAGCAACTGAATTCGAATACAATGAAAGCGATACAGATTAATAATATCTCCAGGTGCTATTGCTGCAATCGATCGCCGTTTAAGGCTAATCAGGTATCCATTGCTTTTATGAATATTGTGTTCATTTATGAATATAAAAATGAAATTTCTAGAGCAAAGTGTTGATATTAGGCTTGATGATGATTTAGTAGTTTGATGAGGATGGATTGATGGAATAAGATAAATCTCAAAAAAAAAAAAAAAAAAAAAAAAAAAAAAAAATTTATGGTATAGTTTGAAGATTTGCTATATGGCTGCAAGGTATATGCAACACTTTCTTTTATGTTTGTTTAGATAGTATTGGACTCGAACCTCTGTCGGAAAGTTTAGACTTAGACGTCAGAACAATGTTAGCGTAAACCCAAATTTATTGATTCTTCTTGTTGCAGGAAGTAGCAAACCGAGCGTCTGTGTTCCCTAATTCTTTTATCAGTTCTTCTATTCAACTGTGTCGATTGTTTTCATCTGCATCTTCTCTAACTAATGGAAACGAGCCTGGTAATACTGTGGAAACCGACAATGCTCCTCAAACAGCACATCCCGATGATAAAGTGGATCCGGGTCCACCACAATCTGTCAAAAGAAGGAGAAGAGGTTCTAAAAGAACTAAATTTTCTGATTCAGATTCTGATTCTGAAACAGACCTATCAAGGGACGGTTTAATAAAGCTTTTGGCAAAGAAGGAAGAACTTCTAAAGAAAAAGCATACTGAGATGGTGGTTATGCAAGATAAAGCTATGATGACTTTTGCTGAGAATGATAACGTAATCGAGAGGACAAAACGGGAAGCAGAAAACGCAAAGAAGTTTGCCATACAGGTCTGTTTTGATCTTATGTTCTTTTGAAACATTTTGGTTAGTCTGTCTTGTGTAATTTTGACACGTGTTGCAGTCGTTTGCAAAGAGTCTGCTGGATGTTGCAGACAATCTTGGCAGAGCCTCATTGGCTGTGAAAGATAGGTTTACGAAAATTGAGACGGCTGAAGACCCTACGGGAGCTCTGCCACTTTTAAAAACATTGTTGGAAGGCGTTGAGATGACAGAAAAACAACTAGTAGAGGTAAACCATTGTTTCAGGGGTGTGGAGCTTTTTATATGAAATTTGTGGGTTTGGTCAGTTTTGGGTCAAAATAGTTAACACGTTTAGGTAAATATTTCGTGTTCGGGTTGTCCCTCTAACCGGTTATTTCTATATTTATTTAGATATATGTTTTATGTCATAACTCAATGGTTGGGACGGTATATATGCCAAACAATGAACATCTGATTTTATAGTTTAAATGTGGTAGTTTTATTTACATTTGTATTTTTTGATTGCTCTTGTGCCAAATAGGGGTGTTCATCGGGTTTTGTTTTCGGTTTTCGAGTTTTCCGGGTCGGGTTGTTCGGGATTTTGGCTGGGAAAAAGTGACCCATAACTGACCCATTTAAAGTTCGGGTTTGTCGGGTTTGGGTTATTCGGGTTCGGGTTAGTTTGGGCCGGGTTGTTCAGTTTTCGGGTATAGATGTAAAATGAAAATAATTTTTTTTTTTTTTTTTACAAACGTTCATCAAAATTCACAATGCTACAAAAAAAAATATCATCAAAATTCTAAGGCTATAGGGTGTGGTTGGAGCCCCATGGGGCTTTATCAAGTCCACCTAGGATCCACCTCACCTATGGAGCCCCCTTTAATTTACATGGTGTGGATGGAGCCCCTATTAAACAAAATTAAAAAAAAAAACATTTGATTGGTTTAAAACTAGTGGGCCCCACCTGAATGCTTCAACTTTGGCGTTACCACCCTGGAGCCCAAGCCATGGCGCCCCCCTCTTCACTTGGAGGGTGTGGTGATGGAGCCCATATGGGCGCTATACATGGTGAGGTGGCGGGAGTGGCGCCCCCACACCCTCCAGCCTAACATCATCCAACAATATGATATTATAATGTTCAAAAGTCTCAAAACTTAATGTTCCAAACCAAAACACAACAATTAAACAAAAGTTCGGGTTTCGGGTTGGGTTTTTTGGGTTTTTGGCTGGGGAAAAGTGACCCGATAACCGAACCATTTAAATTTTGGGTTGGTCAGGTACGGGTTGACCCATTTAACTGTATATTTTTTCCAATTGGAGCCATCAGGTATTCAAGAAGTTTGGAGTGGAAAGATATGATCCTATGAATGAACAGTTTGATCCAAATAGGCATAACGCGGTATTTCAAGTACCAGATCAATCCAAGCCTCCAAATACTGTTGCTGCTGTGATGAAGGTATGCTGGCTCACATTTACCCGTGCCCGGAAATTTCTATGTCTGACTAGACCTGTAATCGTATAAGTGTTTGACTATCAGTTAAATATTCTGGAAGGAATATTTTGAACAGAACACGTAATCGGATTTTGTGATTTTGTAGCCAGGATACATGCTCCATGAACGCATCATACGACCAGCTGAAGTCGGTGTAGTTTCGAATGTGGCTGCAGACAATCACGAGACACACTAGACACTATGTGGAGCTGTCACAGTCTTGTATACTTTCATAAAGGCAAAAATGTTGCACGTTTCGTTGTGGAACATTTCAGAATGTATTACCGATTTTTAATGAGAATCTGACTAATACAAATGACTAAGGTCATTCTACGGTTGCTCACACGAATGACCATGTTAGCAGGTAAAACCCGGCATGAGCCTTAAAATATGATATGATCTGAAAATCGTGTCCGACACATGAATCCGAACATGACACGTGTTTTAATAGATTGACAACCATGCAACATGAAATTTTTGTATATTAGTACTCTAGAATTAAAAAATAACAATCGTAAATAGAATTGTGTATAAAATAATAATACTTTACAAAACTCATAAAAACCCAGTTAGTTTAAAATTATAATATTCAACTCTTAAAGATATACGAGTCAACCCGCAAACCTGCTAGACAAACCAAAGCAACATAGCGAAGCTACCCGAATCTAGTTGCACTAAGCTCAAGTATGTGAATTTCATGTGTTTAAGGGTTCCATTTAAATTGATCTGAATTCGTTTAGGCTAAACTCAAATTTGCGAATTTCTTGTGTTTTCAACCCGACACTGATTTGAATCCTTTTTAACTAAATTCATGTTCAGAATTTCATACCCCTGCTCCCAAGCTATAACCAGGAATTTTTTCAAGTTTCCTCTCCTTCATAATCTCTCTCATCCTTCCAACATCTTCCCACAACCCATTGCTAGCATAAATATTTGACATAACAACATAAACACCATCATTCCAAGGTTCCATTTGTTGCAAATGTTTAGCCACCCATTCTCCCATCTTCACATCCCCATACTTCTCACAAGCCCCCATCAAACACCCCCATATCACCACATTAGCTTCCATTGGCATCTCTTCCACCATCTTCCTTGCTTCCTCTAGCAACCCGCATCGGCCCAACAAATCCACCATGCATCCGTAATGTTGCAACTGCGGCTCGATCTTGTACTCATTCTTCATCATGTTGAAGTAATGTCTCCCTTCTTGTACAAGCCCGCCATGCACACACGCACTCAACACTCCCACAAACGTCACGCTGTTAGGCGTGACAAACGCTTCTCTCATACCACGAAAACACTCCAACGCATCAGTAACGTGCCCATGCGTTGCGTACCCAACAATCAACGACGTCCATGACGATACATTTCGTTCACTCATTCTTTCAAATACCCGATACGCCAAATCCATCCTACCACATTTCCCATACATGTCCACTAGCGAACTCAACGTAAAAACATCCGGTTCCCCCAACCCTTTAGCTTGAAACAAACACTTATGCAACTGAACACCCAAACCGAAATCCCCTAAACTCCCACACGCCGAAATCACACTAACCATCGTCACCTCATCCGGTTCCAACCCTCTCCTCTTCATCTCCAAAAACACCTCAACCGCTTCTCGGGCACGCCCACCTTGCGACAACCCGCTTATAACCGCATTCCAAGAACCAATATTTCTCTCAGGACTTTCATCAAACACCTTACGTGCGTCCCCAAACTCACCAACCTTTGAGTACAAATTAATAAACCCACTTTCACAATACAAATTGGTCACCAACCCATGTTTAATAGCAACCGTATGAAGCTGTCTAACTATTAAAACCTCAGTTTTCTGAGACACAGCTTTCAAAATAGCGGGCAGAGTGTAGGTATCCGGGTGGACACCAGCACGTGACATTGCAATGCTCACGTGCAGTGCTTTGGATGTGGAATTGAACCTGGTGTATGCTCTGATTATTGTGTTCCAATAAAAGGGGTCGTTGTGAATGTGAAGTATGTGGGTTCTGATGATATGAGCGTAGAGTTGGTTGAGTTGGTGTATGTTTGTGCAGTTTGTGATCTGGGTGGATATTATTTTGGCCCAGTTTTGGGTAGTGTAGTGATTATTTGCATGTTTTTGGGGATTAAATGGTTCAAGATTTGAAGTAAGATTGTGATTTGAATTGAAAGAAATGGTAAAGTATTTGGGGATTTGATGTTTTTGTGATGTTATTGAAGATAGCATGTTTTGTGTATTGGTAGATGTTTTAGTGAATGACAAAACATAACCGATCGGTTTAACTAGTTTGTTTGGTCTCGTTTGACTCATGCCCAAAATCACCAGAATTTTTGAATGTTATGTGTAAGGGTTAGACAGCGGTTCGGTGTACACAACTTCTTGAAGCAATGGATCCAAGTTTGATTGCCAAGGTATCACATTGGGTTGTCCTCAACATAGATCAAAGTTTGATTGCTTGGGGGCGAGACGGAATTCGCCACACGCTAATTGTACTAGACGGGTATTTGAGATTGATTGCCTGTATATTGGTTGAAATGTGATTTGAGTGTGAACATAGTCATGGAATTGCGGAATTGGGGTGGAGGTTGAAATTCCGTGGGTTGGGATTGCGGTTGATCTTACATGTGTGGATCGGCTTGAACCGGCTTTTTTGGTGTAGCGAGAATTCATAGTTGAGATGGAATGTATTTAAGAGAGGAAAATAATTGAGTTTGATGTGAAAATTTGTTTAACAATTAGGTATTATTTAGTAATTTTTTAAGTCAACTCAAACGGTCATGTGACCATTGTCACTCTTGGAATCTTCAGTGAATTACCCACCTGCTTTCCCGAAACTTCTCGGTACCACAACATGTAGGGTGGTGTTGCATGCGATACCCAAGTGCCATGTCAGGTTTTTGTTAGGTACCGAAATAGGTTTGTATTGCATAGCGTGTGGCCTAACGCCAATAGTCGTATTAGTGATGTTGTGGCGATAGTAGTAGAAGCTATGGTAGAATTATGAGCATCAACAACCTGCGCTTACGGACTTACACAAATGCGAGATTACGGTGGTCCATAGAAGCAGAAATATCATCAGCAATGATATTTTTGTTGTTACAAAAACAACCAGATATTTTGATTAAACAATTTATGATTTTTATGAGTTTGAATACAATAGACTCCCATAAAATTTTTAAAAAATTTTGCTTGAATAAATTTTCAAACAAAAAAGTTCGATCACGTTGACTTGAATAATTCACTTATGTATGGTATCACATCTAGGACCCTAACATATAAGTTAAGGCAAACTTAGCCTGCGGGTGATGTAATGTGGGTTCATATTTCATTAGATACATGGGTGAGTTAGACTATTATCTTAAGTTTATAGGAATAATACTAGACTTTAACCTTTGTTTGAGCCAACACAATGGCTCAATTTGGTCACTCATATTGGGGTTATAGGGCCACTGCCTTGAACCACTACGGATGTTAAAAGCCAACGAGTCGGCTCCTATTCAAAGAGGCACAACTCGTAGTTGAATGTCCCCAAGGGATATGTGTGGTGGTAAGGTGTCTGCCCTCTATTCTAGAGGTGAAAGGTTCAAATTCTGCAATGTGTAATCATAGAATTTTTTAGTAGGTTATTTTACCGTTTAAAAAAACAAAGGTAGTTGAGTTAGGACATTTGTTTGAGAAGAGCTCCAACACCATTATGACAAATTAAAGAGTCACAATTTTCCTATGAAAACCATGAATCTACACTGTTGAGAAACTCACACTAAAACTGTCCAATGTTACTACAGAAGTAAGAAATTATGTTTGTATACATACTTTTTTTTTTTTCTGAAAAGTCACATTAATAAAGATAATATACCCCATTCAATAATGTTGATAAAGTATGATATATGTTTTGTTGTATTTTAGAGAATGATGCCAAAAGACCTATTATGTCTTACAGTGGGGTGAAAGGATTCTCGCCAAAAAACTAATACATTATAATCTCACTTTTTAGTTTACACTAGCCAAATCTATCATTGCCACAAGTTATTGTTGGTGTAAACCAACACAAGTTTGTTGGATTTTTAAGATCCTTACAGTCTCTCTTCTAACACATTTTCAAGTTTGATAGTAGCACTTGACAAAAAAGGATCTTATAGCTCTTGTTAGTTGCTTTCGGGCACACCCCTTAACGCCTAATGCCAAGGATTCTTTTTCGTTATCGTTCTTGTTTTCGTCGAGCTCATTTTCTGGGAAAAAAAATGTTTCTAAATCAACGTCAATAATAAACATAAAAAAACACGAAAACAAAGTTTATATATACCGATGATCTAGATTTCTTTGTCTTCCCCCGAATCCTGTTCCTCTGAGGTTTTAGTTTATATATCCGAACCATCCAATGGTGAGTCGTGAACACCTACATATATACGGTATAAAAACTTGAATATCGATATACACGAAAAGCAAGAACGAATTTGTTCCAACTTACCTCTTCAAAATGAGTTAATTTAAAATGTTTCTTTCCAATTTCAGTCCCCCTTACTCGATCGTATCCTTTACCACCATCAGTCTCAACAAACCTAGATTTCAAGAACCGAGGTCAAGTGTAAAGAAGAAACAACTAGAAGCTCCAAATACCAGTTAAAATACGTAGCTGTATTACCTGAAATATGATAGTTTGTACATGAGGCTGTTTAGCATGGTTGGCGTGGCCTGAGAATCAATTCGGTATTGACCATCTCTCTGTACCAAAAAAAAAAAAAAACATGAATGTATAAATTTAAAACATTTATACATGTAAAACAAAGATAAGCCGGTACAAAACGTAACCATATATAGACACACACACACACTTACAAGATAATCAGGCTCCTTGATATGTGGGAAGACGCCTCCTCCAATACGAACCATCCATAAGAACTTATTTATGTCATCACTGGAGTAGCCGACAAGACCTGAGATATGAAAAGATGAAAAAAAAATCTTATTGTTTTTTCTGTAATTCTTTTTGCTGTTTTTTATGGTTTTGAATGTGTTAAAAGAAAACCAACCGCCAAAAACAACAAGGACATATTTCACATCCAGAGAGTTGAAAATTTCCCAAGCTGCTTTTTCGGGAGATGACATGGCAGTACCGACGGTAGCAATATGTGTGTTGTTCCATGTGTTATTGTCAACGATAACTGTGCGGTTAGCCATTGCAGTTGTTTGGTAACCATAGTCCCACCAAGATGCAACCTGAAAGGTAATTAATTAATAAATCAGTTAAAATCCTCAAAACCATTCTCAAATTGATAAACTGATAATTACTTGCACACAATAACTTACTTTATCATCTACATGAGTGTTATGGCTTAACCATGCGTATGCCTCTCTAAAATCATCAAAAACATGAAGCCCGTCGCGCGTATGAGAAGTAAGAACGATTGAAGGAGCTGAATATGCCTCTGCTGCAGCCCAAACACTATGGACCTACAAGTACATTATAAGTAAATTTTAACTTCAGTCTGGAAAACCGAGTTTAATGGTTCAGTTACCTGTTTGGAACTTGGAATGGGTTGTTTACCTATAACTTTATTTAACTTTTCATTTATGCATATATAGGATCTTCTGTCCTTTTTAAAATTTAATATACACACTAAATATATTAAATTATAAGAAATAACGGTTCAAACGGCCAAGCTAAACAACCCAACCAGTCCAGCAGGCTTGGTTTGCTATTTTACAAAACCATAGTTAGCGGTACGACCAATAATCTTTGTCAAAACTAGGGTTGTGAAATTCTGACACGACACGAACCTAACACGAAATTTGCGGGTTTGGGTTTAGTCTAAACAGGGTCAGGTCAGTTTCAGGTTGAACCCGTTTAGCTAAACGCATCAGCTCGTGTCAACCCGGGCCAGTTGGCGGGTTGACCCGTTTAACCCATTTGTATTATATTTAATTTTTCTTACAATATGTTTTATGTCATAGATTAAATTAGGTGGTTATTTTATGCTACAATTATAACTTAAAAAGAGAATTTGATATAAGATTTTATAATATAAATGTAATTGTGTTATATACATTTGTGTTGCTTGTAGTAAAATTTTAAATTCAATTTATTAATTTGCAAAAAAAAAAGTATAAAATATAAGAAACATTCGGGTTGCACCGTGTTCGAGTCAACCCGCGAATATTCTGGTCGTGTTCCGAGTTCATATGTATGACAAGTTTTTCGGGTTCGGGTCATGTTCGAGTTTGTCTATAATTTTCGGGTTCGGGTCGGGTTGGACCCGCCAACCCGCGGACAGGGCCCGTTTAACACCCCTAGTCAAAACCGGCTGAAAAAGACCATGAATACCCTGGATATAAAAATGAAGGATTTTCATTACTTCTTTTTCGTATTCATAATTTCATATGCATATTACCACATAGAAGGCACCTAGCAACACAGTTAAGAAGAGAGCAATTGCAGATGCTTCAACAGGTAAGATTAGGGGCCTCTTTTCCTTTTCGGATTTCTTAAGCGGCTTTTCGACAGTCTCCTTTTCTTTCTTTTTGTTTTTCCTGGAAGGCCGTTCCTTCAACACGTCTTCTTTTTTGTCTGTCTCCACCACATTATTTTGCGGAGAAACAGTACTAACTGATACCGTATCCACTGCCTTGGCAATCAATGTCAAGAGAAAAATATATAAATAAAACCGAAAATAATTTTGTATCCTAAAAATGTGCCATTCGGAAATCCACAAGAAGTAGTTACTTGAAATGCATAGAATTTAATTGATCTTGTAAAGACATCAAAGGCTTCAGAAAGAGCAATTCCAGACATTATGCATGCAGCTGGAGCAAACACAAGCATTAGTCGTACCTGCCATGTCATTAGTGATTAGACATAAAAGGCTAAGATGATTGATGCATAGAGTTAGGGCTGCAAACGAACCCAACGTTCGGCAAACAGTTCGTGAACTGTTTGGCGGAAAGTTCGTGTGTGTCCGTTCACTTATTAAACAAACGAACACTAACAAGAGCTTTCGTTCATTTAGTGTTCCGATAGTTCATTAGTGTTTTTAGTTTTTATGTTTTATTTAAATACTTCAAAATTCCGACAAATAAAATATTTAATAAGTGTCATTGTATTAGATATTCTGTTCATGAACGCTTGTTTAATTGTGTTCGTTTGTTTCCATTTGTGTTCATGAACATTAGTTTGTGCTCATTTGTGTTCTTCAACGTTCGTTTTTGTTCATTGCCTAAAATTAACAAAAAACACAAACAAGTTCTTGCCCTTAACAAACTAACATGGACATAAAATCTCATTCGGTAAGCGTTCATGAACAGTTCGTGAACACATATATTTCTTAACTAACGAACACGAACAAGGTCGTTCGGTTAGTTTGCATATCCCTACATAGAGTATATCAAAATCATGAATATCATACGTAGTAAAACCCGTACCATGACCCCGGAAAAATATGCCGACATTACTATATAAAGAATCACAAAGGAGCTTGCATCAGATAGCGGTGAAAAGCATGCCTGAGATTTCCCGCAAAATAACGAGGCGTAAAAGCAGAATACGTAAGAAAGCAGAATATGTTGTTAATGAACTGAAGTCCAGATAAGCATCCGGAGCTTACAATAATTCCAGCGGGAACCAAGAATGCTAATATGTTGATGTCCATGAAGTAAGATGGCCAAGTAGGTGGTTGATGCTCGCTAACACTTGCAATAATCGGTATGTACTTGCTTGCGTATGTTCTGAAAGAATACAAAAATGAGCGTCTCAAAAGAAAGCAACAGAGAAAAAGAACATAAAATGCTACTGCGTTGATGATGTCATAAACGGTTAAAAGGGAAAATAACATGAAAGATGAGACTTACGGATCAAGAAGACTTAGACTTCGTCCACTCCATCCCTTTGTTGGACTAGATGCAACCACTGCTATAAGTACAGCTACTACAGCACAGCATACCACCCTGAATAAAATAAATAAATAAATAAACAAGCAGAGAAAGTTTCTGTTTGTTTCCTAAATTTATAACTTTTAATTTATCAAGTGGGATGACAAAGCTATGTGAACATATCATTTATTGTTGTTTAATTTTAATTGTAGTTCTATATGTTCTCTGTTCAATGCAAGTATAGACAAAAATAACAGCACTAACCGAATTCTATATTGTGATGAAAATTAAAAGCAAGAAATGAAACGAATCAAGCTTACAGGCCAACTGATACAACAAGGGTGACAGCTACTTTAAACATCTTTGGTGAGAGAATTCCTTTGATATAATATGCAAGAGCAACCACATGAATAATAATGAAAACCTGCAATAAATTTACAAAAATGGTGATACTCCTTAGGTAACATAAACACTCATATTTTTTTATATGACAAGAAGTCGATTACTACATGTCAAATGAGAATACTCCATGGTGGCAGTGTGGCACTATCTCTTTGTTATTTATGTTGGATTTTGGATTCTTCACTCAAAGCAAAAGCATGAAACTTTTGATGTGTTAACAAAAGATATTTTTATTGTTAATACTTAATAATTGGTTCTATGCTAAATCACCCAAAAAGGCACTGAAAGAAAATTAGGGAGATCGAAACTGCAAAGACATCAAGACAACACACACTTAAAGGTATGTAACTCACCAAAAACGATGCAAAATGTTCTGATGTCATGACTGCATTAAAACCAACAACAGGCACTAATGCTGCCATTAACGTTCCTAAGACAACCTGTGTAGAAATAGCAAAACGTATTATTGACAAAAAGGCAATAATTAATAAATAGTCATCTCCATATAACTTATCATGCTAAATATAAGAAATCATAATAGAGTTGCATACATTCTTTGCTACCATTAAGTAGTTAGTGCATTTCTAGTTTCAAGTTACTTATAAGAAAATTTCAAATACAATCCTTTGATACCTTACTGTATTGTTTTCATTCTTATTTCAATTAAAACACAAGCAAATGAAGAACTTACAAGTGGAGCATATGCAATGTATAGCCGAGGTGAATAGCGACCAGTCACAATGCAAAGAAGCACATGCATTGGTATGAGGTTGATAATAAAAGTGTACCCTCCCCAAGAGCAAACCTAAACGATAGAAAAATCCAGAAATAAAACAAGATGTACTTGAACATAAACGATTCAGTATGGACTGTGTCATTCCTACCATGTAGAAGTATGCCATGGAGTTTAAAGTAGCATAGAAAAGAGATCCTGTGTTCAACGTCTGCAGATAAAGTAATAACCGTCAGAAAATTGTTTTATATCCAATTAATTAACAACATTTTTTATGTCTAGAGAGACAGAAACTGAAAGCAAATTTTACATAAGGTCGACCTTTATGTATAAATAGAAGGTGAAGATCAAAGCAAAGATGGCTACGGCTTCATTGTCATAGCTCCCAGCCACTGATCGGGATATGTAGGATGGTACCTGTAAGATATAACATAGACATTTAGAAAATGTGTGTAGACTAATTTTTAGTTGGTCGTTCATGAATATGGTAAAAAAAATGTAATTAATCATGCACATATCAGTTACAAATATCTATCTTGATATGAACTGAGGAAATGATATCAAGCTATGCCGCACAGGCAACGGTTTCAGCACATGAGATATAAGTCACTGAATCTTTCGGTGTTACACGGGTTAACTATCGAAACTAATGTAAATCATAAATTTGTATATAATACTTATTATTACATAAAATAGTAACGTTATATCACCAGCTATTCAAATATTAATTTTTTAAGTTTTCACTTCTCTCTTGAGTCAACGTAATCCCTCTCTACCGTATATTAATCCTTATTATAATTATAAAAGCATGATGATAAGTTACTTTAAAAACTTTAAAAAATTACAAGTTTAATACTTTAACATTTAATATTATTAAGAAGCTTGACCTATATTTTAGGGTGAAAATTTGTTAATATATATACATATGTATATAACTATATATCATATTAAAACTGAAAATAAAGATTTATTTATATATATATGTTAAAATTAAAACACTATAGATATTTAATACAAGGGTTAAAAACATTATTATGCAGGATTAACGAATACTGAAAAAAAAAAACAATTATTGGTTAAAATTGATTAAATTAGACAGATGAGGTATAAAATAATACCCTAATCATAATACCAAATATGTATTAATTATTAAAAAAGTTAAAATAAAATATAAGTAAGATTTTAAGGTTGAAGGAGAAAATGCCATCTGGCATTAGTTGGAATTCTTTATTACAAAATTTAGATGTGTTAGTTTGTTTATAAAAGCATAGCAATATAAAGAGAGAACAAGAAACAACACATCCTTTTCCCAAACTTTTTGGTATGCGCAAACAAGGAGGCTCATTCACATAACATGGTGAAAAGTGAAAACAATATTAAAACATGGATTATTACATACAGTATGCAACAAAATTCATCTAAAAGAATACTTAAACATGACAAGTACCAGATAAATGGTTTACCATGGCTAGAAGAACTGCTGCTGTTAGTCCAGCACCTACTCCCTTAACTTCCTAAAAAAAAGCAAGATAATGACGATGAGACATTGTGACACAAAATCAAGTGTGTAATATAATTTATCATAATCGAAAAAAACAGATTACTAGATGCTAAACAGACCTTTGTCAAGAGATATGTTGCCCATGCAGCAAAGGCAGAGAATACAGGAGCAGTGAATACACAAACAGTTTCCACCGATAGAGGAATATTCAACATTTGGAGTACCCTGCAATGATGATTCAGTAATTACCCACACCTATAATAATGTTACAGATGACCCCAATCTTCTAAGGATATAACTTATTCCAACTAGTTAGAAATATAGTCCTTTTGTTGTATTATTGGTTATCGTCTGATCGACTATGTAGTTAATATCGCCAATATATGGGGGAGATATATATATAGGTTATCGGTCTCCATGTAAAATATCGGTGTCAAACATCAGTTAGAATATCGGTACCAATATTATCTGTGATATTGACTGATATATCATTGATTTTCCCGATGTTAGTACCTTTCTTCTTAGTTCTACCATTTGTCTTTCTTCTTATCGTTGCTATTAGTATTTTAAGTCTTAGTTGTTAATTGTTACGTTTTAAGTCTTAATCAGTTCCTACTTGCTAAAATTGTTAGTGTTTTGCAAGTTGCAAAAAGTTTATTTGTTATTGGTAGGAGAGTATACTGAATTGTTAGTGTTTAATTTCTATAAATATACTGCATGAAATTAAAGTTACCGATATCATACCACAATAACCGATATCCGATTTTTTACCGCATTAACTACATAGCTTATCAAACAAAAATATATATATGATAAACTGATTTAAGTTGCAGTGTTAAAATGATTTGGTCATATATAACAAAAATCATCAAATACGCACTTCCACATAGTTCCAGCTGTTAAAGTCAATCCAGGGTAAACCGTTCCACCAATGACTCGCCCAAGAGGATACCTTAAGACAATTACGATGTTGTGTTAGTTTCGTTTGCCAACGGACAGAAAAAAAATAATAATAAAAGAGATTTCATAAAAAATTACCATGTCCGGTCATCAAACCAATTCCAGAAGTCATACACCCCGCTCTTTGTGAGAAACTGCAATCCAATAACATCTTGTCATAGGCAACATGCCTCTAAATAAGAAACATAAATGTTATAAAGGCATACAAAAGAATAGCAATAACTATTTGCTAGCTCAGATTCAAAATAACAAACTTCATTTTAGATTCGAAAAAACGAAAAAAGATCCTGCACTAGGTCCAAATCATCCTTACAACTCTAAGAAACGATCATATTATCTTTAACATCATACAAATAGTAATTAAGAACCAAGAGAACATCAATCAAAACAGTTATTTCTTTACATAGCTTAAGCGCAAACAGAACTCATCCATAACTTTCATGATAGAACTCGCATAATTAAACATAAAAAGAGGCAAACACACAGTTCTAGATCTCAATCAAGTAACATATCCAACTAAACAAGCTTTATGCACGTTGTCAGAATGCATACATAGATGATAGATTCAGACACAATAAAATGATGACCTATATCTAATTGGAATTTGGATGTATAACTGCTAACTTTTATTTCAAATTAAACGGCAATTTTTTACAGATTCCTGAACGTTACAACAACGTGCAGTAACTCAATAACACTCGCAGCGCATAAACGAAAACCTAATTCAATATATACAAATTTACAAATTCAAATCAAACCTGAGTAACTCTGTAATTGAAATAAGGATCGAACTCGTGAATAACACTCTCATACTTAATAACCTGCAACAAAACCGTAGCGAAACGATCAGTGAAATGATATTAATAGTGAATAGTGACGACTGCGTTAGATCCGATAAACTGACCGAGAAAAGACGGATCGAGAATGCGAGTACGCCGATCAATAGGAGAATAAAGAACGCGAGGATATTACCGGAGGCGTGACGTAGAGTCGACGACGGTGCTGCTGCCGTTGTATCTGTAGATGCCGCCATTAACGGCGGTAATGAAGTTTGGTGTGTGTGTTTTTTGAGTGTGTAGTGATTTCGTTTGAGTCAATCGGAGAAGACAAAAGAGACGACTTTTGGTCTTTTTACGTTTTTGCCCTTGATGTATGCATTTAATTTAATTTAATTTTTAAGCCACCCAACTTTGGACTATTATGGGGAACTTATTGAAGTTTGAAAATTTTGAGTAAACTTTCATTTTGCTCTTGATGGTTTGATCAATTTAATGGTTTTGCTTTAAACCTTAAAAATAGTCGTTTTACTTTCTGATATTACTAGTTTTTCTCTAATTTGCTCCATGGGTCTAACTCCATCCAAAGTCTCTGTTAATTTGAAGGATATTTTGATAATATTATATATATACTAGGCTTTTTAGATCTTTTTGTCTTTTTATTAAAAAAACCTATTAATCTCTCTCTCTCTCTCATCTCACCCTTCTCTCCTCCCCTCTCTCTCCTATATCACTTTCTACCAGCTCTATCTCTCTCACTCTTTACCACCATCACCAGCAGTAGCAGCCGACCAACACCGCCACCAGCTACCAATTCCGATCATCGGTTGCTATTATTTCTTCTTATTATTTCCATTAAATAATCTATATTCATAACATTTAATTAGATAATTCAATGTTTTTAGTTTTATCCAATTAAATACTCCATTACTTGAAATTTAAACCCCAACTAATCAAATGCAAAAAGGATTACGGTGATTATTGGTTTAAATTGAAGTACTAAGAGAATTTTCTCACATATAACTTTATCACCATCACCAGCAGTAGCAACCAACCAACACCTCCACCAACACTGTCACCAGCCACCAACACTCGACCAACAACACCACCACCACATTTTCCCTTACAAACAAAAAAAAAACACTCGCGGAATCGGAACCACCACATCTGACTGACTCCACCACCATCCTAGCTGTCTGTGGCGGAACCATAGCCATTGCCGTCGCTCAATCTTTGTTAGAAGGTTTCTGACCAGATTAGGTTTTATGGATTCGTCATGAAACCCGATTATGACAGCGGTTTAAGGTGTAACTCAACCAGATCTGAGAAATGTTAGTGGTTTTCGCTCAGATCCATGATTTGATCTATGGTGGGGGTGGTTACGGAGGTGATGGTTGGGGTTTGAGCTCTAATTCAATGGTGGTGGTTGTGTGGGGGGTGTAAGAGATGAAGGCCGAAGGTGGTGGTGGTTAGGGTGGTGGAGAGAGATGGAAGGATGAGAGAGTGACGACAGGAATGGTTGTGGTGGTTGCTCTATGGTAGGGCGGTGAGGGTTGTGACGGTTGGTGGTGGTGGTTGTTGGTGATGGGGAGAGAAGAGAGAGTGTAGAGAGAAGAGAGATGGTAGAGAGAGACAAAAGATCACCAGGTTATGAGTTTTGATGATGATGATGATGTTATATATATTATATAATATAATTTATAGTTGTAGTTTTACTAAAATACCCTTAGTTTTGTACTTGAAGTTACCAAAATACCCTTTCAGATAACAGACAATTTGGATAGAGTTAGAGGCGGGGAGCAAAATGGAAAAACCATAGCAAACTATTAGAGGAAAATGGTCGTTTTTTAAGGTTTGGGGCAAAACTGTTAAAGTGACCAAACCACAGGGAGCAAAACGGAAGTTTACTCTTTTCATTTTATGAAGTAACGAGGTAAGTTTGGTCTATTTATGAAGTAGATGAGAGATCGTGTACAACAAGAGATGAATTTTATACAAAGTGTAGGAGGGAATCATGATCAAATATTTGTTTTGCTCAATTTAAGGAGGGAATGGTATGATGGTCTTTTATCATTTCAACTAGTTTCATCCTTGATTTTCAAACGGCTATAACTTTTTCATACGCTAATATTTTTTTAAAAATTATATCGTATTAACAAGCATTTCATTCTCTTTAATTCGAGCAGCCTATTGTTATAGTATTCTTAAAAATAATTTACAGGACTTTAAATACCTATTACGTGAATTTGAATACCCAGTACCCATTACGTGATTTTGAATACTCAGTACCCATTACGTGATTTTGAATACCCGGTACTTGACTATGTGATTTTTGAATATCTTTTACGTGATTACACATTCAACATAAATCATTACGCATTCAATGTAAATTCATTACGTGATTACATATTCAATATGATTTGTTCTAATTAATGTTAATACAATTATACTTATTACACGATTACACATTCAATAATAAGAACTTGATTGTTTATGCTTTATTACGTGGTTAAATCTCTAATATACGACATTATGTTGTTATTAAAGGTTGGTTTGGCTAATGTTTTGTATATAATTTATCCTTAATACGTGATTATACTTGAAATATTAGGTATTCCCTATGAAATATGTATTACGTGTTTTGTTTTTACGTAATCACTTAGTAGGGTTTCACATAAATACTATAATGAAATCACCTAATCACGAAATGAGTATTTAAAATCATGTAGTCACGTAATAATACATAGTCAACTATTGTTACGTAATTACGTAATCACTTACTGGGGTTTCACATAAAGAAATCAAGCAATGGGTATTCAAAATCACGTAGTCACTTACTGGGTATTTAAAATCATGTAATCACGTAATGGGTATTCAAAATCCTGTAGAATTTTTTATGATTAAATTACAAAATTCGTGCTTTATGTTGACACCAGATTGCAAAGTGTGTCCTTTGTATTCAAAAACTACAAAAAAACGTACTCGATGTTTGCAAACCCTTGCACGTTACGTCCTTTAGCCCTAACTCAATTATTTTTCATGGTTAAATCTGACCAAGTAGACCCCACATAAGGGTATTTTAGTCATTTTACCCTAGACACTTAACTAAGAAATCGAACAAATATTAATCATAATTCATTTCCACATCATCATCATCCTCATGAAAACATCATACAATTTTCTTTAATAAATGCCTCAAACCTGTTGCAAAGAAGAAGCCAGTGAAGGCTGATTAAGCACATTCTTCCATTCTTTAAGCATCTGATTAAGTTATTCTTCATACACAACCACATCTAGGGCTGTTCAAATTGCTCGGCGCTCGACGCTCGTTCGATAGTTGCTCGGAAAATGCTCGGAATTTGCTCGTTCGATTCAGCTCGATTAAAAAAATGCTCGGTTCAGATTGGTTCGGTTTGTAAACAAACCGAGCATGAGTAAAGGTCCACTTAGTTCGGTTCAGCTCGGTTGGATCGATTTATTTTTTAATATATATATATATATATATATACATACATACATATATATATTTGTATTTGTGTGTGTATCTGTCACACCCTGACTTTTGCGGAAGCGTGATTATGGTGTGACTTACTTTTTATCATTGCATTCAACCATATCAAACAACTATATGATAAAATAGAGATTTGTCATCCATAAAATGAGTTTAAAACATAACAACATTGTTTAAAACGTTGACTTCAAATTTAAGTTTTACAAACCATATGAATTGCGTAAAAGTTCGCTAAGGACTCGTCAAACGATATTAGTTGTAACCAAAGTTTGGAAGACATGTCTCGTCCAGGATTAAGACACGCTGGCCAAACCCAAAGACCATGGATGACATCTTTATACTTAACATGACTTGAAAATCCAACGCCCGCCAGATCCATACTTAATTTCCTGAAATACATGTAGTTTGAAAAACATCAACAAAAGTTGAGCGAGTTCATGTGTATGTGAGTCTGTAAAAATCGTTAAAATGTGTCTGTATGAATGTATGTTCTGTTAGGTTTTTGGCTATATGAAAAATGTGCCCATCCCACATCGGTGCAAGGATGAAAGCTTGGGAGGACTACAAGCTTATAAAAGGAGTCCAAGGCTTTGGTTTCAAAGTGCCCCAACCAAAAATACACTTGAAGTGTTTGGTTCTTTCTTTCTTTTCTAGTTCTCTTGTCTTAGAGTGTAGGAAGGTTTTGGTTAAACGCTTCGGAGAAGTGTGGTTGTAATTGGGCGGGGGGAGGCTTGAGAGATTAGTCTGTGTGATTGTAAAAATTTGTCGCATAGTGGATCTTTCTCTCTGGAAGCCCGTGGTTTTTCTCCGGTTTTGGAGTTTCCACGTATATTCTTGTGTTCAGTTATATTTCTCTATTATTAGCTTTGGGAAGGTTGTTGGGATTCTTTGAGACCGCTTGTTTCCCAACAAGTGGTATCAGAGCTCCAGGTTTTGGGGGAGGTCTCGGTTTTGAAGGTTCGTAGTATGCTCTGTGGTTGCAGCTTAGTCTGATCTTCCACATCAGAAACGAATTTTCTTGGAGGGTGTCGTGGTATTTTGAAGGTTCGTAGTATGCTCTGTGGTTGCAGCTTAGTCTGATCTTCCACATCAGAAACGAGGATTTGGTTGATTCGGTTGACTGTTTGTATACGGTAGAATTATACGCGAGCCGGATATACGCATTTTATCCTAGGAAGGTTCTGGCTAGGAAAGACTTGGTACTTAAGTGTGTCCATTGTACCCACCTCTCTTTCCTGAGAATCCTTTGTTGGGTGTACTGCTTATAGGCTTGGTGTTCTAGTATACAATATTGTTTTTGAAGATACGGATACGATGTCGAAATACAGTCCCATGAGGTTCGACGTAGAGAAATATGATGGAAGAATCAACTTTGGTTTGTGGCAAGTTCAAGTCAAGGATGTGTTGATTCAATCTGGGTTACACAAGGCGTTGAGGGGGAAACCGACCCCTGTTTCAAGCAAGGATTCAAGCGGAACCAGTAAAGACGATGATGAAGAATGGGAAGATTTGGATTTGAGAGCGGCAAGTGCGATTCGTTTGTGTCTAGCAAAGAATGTTCTTGCAAATGTGCATGGGATATCAACTGCAAAGGATTTGTGGGAGAAGCTTGAGCAGTTGTATCAAGGCAAAGGCATCTCAAATCGGTTGTATCTCAAGGAACAGTTTCATACCCTTCGTATGGATGGAGATACAAAAATTTCAGATCATCTAAGTGTTCTTAATAATATCGTGTCAGAACTGGAGGCTATTGGAGTAAAGGTTGAAGATGAGGATAAAGCACTGAGGCTCATATTATCTTTGACATCTTCCTATGAGCATATGAAGCCCATTCTGATGTATGGGAAAGAAACCCTGAAGTATGCGGATGTTACTGAGAAGCTATTGTCTGAAGAGAAAAGACTGGGTAGTAGCGGTCATACTTCGTCAGAAGGAACGGTTTTAATATGCGGGAACGGGAAGAAGAAGCACCCACAGAAGATTCCTGTATGCTGGAAGTGTGGACAGTCTGGGCATGTCAAGAGAAATTGTCCAGGTGGAGCAGATTCGGCAAGCAGCTCCAAGACAGCTAACAATGTCGCCGTCGTTGACGGTGATGATTTCTTTTGAAGTTATGTCATCCCTATGGTATGCCCGCGCTACCATGAAAGGGGATGCAATTTGTTAGCGGGTTCACGGATTTACACATGGGCATTGGGTTGGCATAGATGCAAGATGTGTGGTGAAAAATTGATGTTGATGGCTGATGAACTTCCGAGTATGCCAAGCGGGGAAGTTGCACCATAAATTTTCAGCAGGTTTTTCAACATGTGCCGAGAAGAAATTCTTAGAATGGTCTATTCTAAGTGGAGATACTTTTTTATGTGGAGTATGATCGTCAGTTGAAGACGGTGTTCCTTTGATGTGGTTGTTTTTTTTCATATATCCAAGGTGGAGATTTGTTAGGTTTTTGGCTATATGAAAAATGTGCCCATCCCACATCGGTGCAAGGATGAAAGCTTGGGAGGACTACAAGCTTATAAAAGGAGTCCAAGGCTTTGGTTTCAAAGTGCCCCAACCAAAAATACACTTGAAGTGTTTGGTTCTTTCTTTCTTTTCTAGTTCTCTTGTCTTAGAGTGTAGGAAGGTTTTGGTTAAACGCTTCGGAGAAGTGTGGTTGTAATTGGGCGGGGGGAGGCTTGAGAGATTAGTCTGTGTGATTGTAAAAATTTTTCGCATAGTGGATCTTTCTCTCTGGAAGCCCGTGGTTTTTCTCCGGTTTTGGAGTTTCCACGTATATTCTTGTGTTCAGTTATATTTCTCTATTGTTAGCTTTGGGAAGGTTGTTGGGATTCTTTGAGACCGCTTGTTTCCCAACATGTTCTTGGTATGTAGCAATAAGGAAAAAGAGATCAATTAATGTGTAGCTAATACATTAATAAGTGACATGGCCTAGGAAGCACTCAAACCTGTAACGCGTATTTCATACCGGTCCTTCCGGCGGAACGACATAGTCACCACATGCAGCCACACGCCAGCCCATGTGTGGGGCTCGCAACACCCAATAGATCTATCACTCATGCCTCTCGGTCCTTATACAAGGATTAATGGTCTTACGATAATAGCCTATCCATTCACGTGATCTAGTAGTAAATTCCTTAGCTAATCATACCATGTATAAAAGTGTCTGTAATATTTGTAACATGTATTTCACCCCCGAAGTTATAAAACTGAAAACAACAAAGAGAAAAGGGGGACATGAACTCACAGTATTGCGTCTTCGATATGCGTAACCCAAGTCTCCTCAGTCAACACGACTACCTACAGTGTACTAACGTCTATTAGACGAACGGGTCGTGCCTTTGTTTAGTATTTGTGTTTTTGGGTTACATACCTGGCATTATTCCAAGTTATAATAATTATTTTTAGTTTTGGAATAATTGTTTTTGCAGTTTCTCTGTATTAATACTCCTCTAGTATTCGTATTTCCTTCCCAAGGATGGGGTATTCCTTATATGTATTTTCGTATCTGTATTTGTATATCTTGCCAAGTAATGGCGTCGTATTTCAGTGTATTGTTTCAAATAAAATATGTTAATATATCCCCAAAACCATATATTTCAAGTCTCACTTAAATATATATAAACAAACCTTATTTTGTTTAATCATGTATTGTCCCAGAAAATATATATTTTCTCAAAGACTGTATATTTTATAAATATAGTAGGAAAATATATTTTTATCTCTAAAAAATAATACATTTTCTTGTTGTCAAAAAAATATGATACACTTAGTAATATTTACGAAATCATATTTTCACTTCTCTTATTTCCAAAATAATATTTTCCAAAAATATCGCGTAATGGTATATTCCGAAATATATATTTTAAGTCCCACTTAGAAAATATATTTTAATCACTTGTCTAAACATTTTAACTCCAAAATATATATATTTTTCCCAAAAATATTATATTTTACCTCGTACATTTTCCCAAAATAATACTTTATCAAAATATACGTATGAGAGTATCTTCCGAAACATACATGAGTTACGTTTTAGCGTGTCGTAAAGCAACGATACTTGTGTAACTTAAATAATTATTTTGTGAGAGCGTTGGTATTATTTTGGAAGTCGTATCTTCATGATATTTCATGTAATATTATTTTTAACCCTAAAAATAATATATATCTAGTTCACAAAATAATCACATAGTCACACAAGCGTTTTATTATAAAATATATATTCTAATTATATATTTAACAAATTTTATTTACGAAAATCCACCTCCGGTACTTGATATTTTGTAATAAAATCATGGCGAAGTTTATATTTTGAAAACAAGTTAAAAATTACATTTGTAAATATTTGTTAGAAAAATATTTCTAAGTGTTATATTTCTGGAAAAATTTCGCCAGAGTTTCCTCTGTAACTGGAGGTGTCCATGCTTTTAGCATATCATTTTCTTTTTGTAAAAAATCACCAAACAATTTACCAATCAACAATATATAATATTTATTCATCAAGCTAGACAAAATATGAATAAATCATAAACTAATGAACTTGAAGGTTTTTGTAAAAATATGTAATAAATCACCAACACATTTAGTAGGTTTTGTTATTCTAAAAACATGATTGGTTTCTTGTAAATTTCATTTTCAAAAGACTTGAGGTTTAACAACTTCTAGTCAAGATTTACAAAAACATTTCTTTATGAAATTTTATTGTTACACAAGTGACACAAGTGTTTACACACTTGTTTAGTTACTATAAATGCTTCTTGTTTAATTTATTTGTCCCATACTCGACCTGATATCTCATATGCAGTACATGTTCTTAGTCAATTTATGCATAGTCCTACTGAGGGTCATCTGAAATTTGCTTTTCACTTGTTAAGATATCTAAAATCTGCACCAAGAAAAGGACTTTTATTTAGTAAGAGTAATTCTTTTAACTTGGAGTAAATTACAAGTTTTGTCCTTTAAGTTTGTACCATTTTGCAGACGGTGTCCTTTAGCGTAAAAGTTTACAGGCGGTGTCCTTAACCTTTCAAAATCTTGCAAGTTATATCCTTTAGCCCTAACTCAGTCAATTTTTTTAGTTAAATATGGTCATGTGCAAGGCACATGGGGGCATTCTTGTCATTTAACCTACCTAGGGGCTATTTTGTAAAAAATATTAACAAAGGACTAATTGTATAAAACTGAAAAACAAAAATAAAAATAAGAATTAATATAAATTCTCTCACTCTCTCTTGTCTCTCTCTCTATCTCTCATCTGAACCCACCATCACCACCACCTAATCTCTCTCAACCCACCACCACCTCCCACCACCAACCCCACATTATAATCCATTTGTTTCTCCGAACAACGGTTATCTAGGTTATCACCGGTTTAGAGGTGAAATTGAATCTAGTGACAGTGAATGTGAGTCGATTGTCCCACACTTAAACCCAGTTCATCTCCGATTAACGAGCTTAGAATGTTAAGACTAAACGGTTCATTTCCGTCATTTTCACCTACAAGAGATCTAATCGCGTTCAATCCTGATTTTGATTCAAAAGCTGGTTTAGATATCGTGAAATCCGACGGTTCAAAGCGACGGATTTTGTTAAAAGGACGAACAACATTCTACAATTCATGGAGTCCAACGGAGAAGAACGTTATATTCACATCAATCGGACCGATATTTGACTCTGTTAAAGCTGCGGTGCAAATCGCAAGGGTTTCGTTTGATCTAGAACAATTTGAAGATGATGTAATAGATGTAAAAGATGAGATTAAGGTACTTACAAGAGAATAAAGCGGCAACAATGCGTTTCCGGCATGTTCAACTGACGAAAAACAGTTAGTATTCAGATCTGGACGGTCAGTACACAAAAACCTCTTCATATTAGACGCAGTTGACGGAGAGTTTAAATCAGTCGGCGGAATTCGGCAGTTAACCGACGGAGAATGGATCGATATGATGCCGTGCTGGTTGCCGGACGGTAAACTAATTGCGTTTTCATCTAACCCGCATAATCGGCGAATGTTGATGCGTTTAGCATCTACGTAATGTGCTCCGACAGAAGTGACGTACGACGGATCTATGTTGCCGGAGATGAAGGATCTAAGGAGAGATTAGGTGGTGGTAATGGTGTGTTCAGATGAGAGATAGAGAGAGCGAGAAAGAATTTCTATTAATTTTTATTTTTATTTTTCAGTTTCATATAATTAGTACTCCATTTAATAATTCTTTACAAAATAGCCGCTAGGTAGGTTAAATGACAAGACTGCCCTTATGTACAAGGCACATGACCATATTTAACCAAAAAAACTGACTGAGTTAGGGATAAAGGATATAACTTGCAAGATTTTGAAAGGTTAAGGACACCGCCTGTAAGCTTTTGCGCTAAAGGACACGACCTGCAAAATGGTGGAAACGTAAAGGACAAAACTTGTAATTTACTCTTTAACTTGTCTAGTTTTGCTGATTCTGACTGGGCTAATTGTTTAGTGACTAGAAAATCAGTTACAGGGTTTTGTGTTTTCCTGGGTGATTGTTTGGTGTCTTGGAAGTGTAAGAAACAAACTATAGTTTCTAGGTCTTCAGCTGAGGCTGAATATAGGTCTATGTGTGCTGCTGCATGTGAGTTAATTTGGTTGAAAAACTTGTTGGGTGAATTACAAGTTAAAATTGACATTCCTATCAAATTGTATTGTGATAATAATGTTGCTATGTCTATAGCAGCAAACCCAGTATTTCACGATAGGACCAAACATTTCGAATTGGATTTGTTTTTCTTAAGAGACTTGATTGCAAAAGGTGTTTTAAAGTGTGTTGGTATAGAATCTGCAAACCAGGTTGCAGATATTTTTACTAAAGGTGTTTTACTTAAAATACATCAAGTTCTTCGTGTTAAATTGAAATTGTTTGATATGTTTAACTAATAGAATTGTGGGGGGGGGGAGGGTGTTAAAATAATACAATATTTTAAGTATAATTCTATTATTTACACTTTTATTATTTCCTTTATTTCTATATGTGTCACATTTTTATAGTTACGTTTTTTGTTGTTGCATAATGGGCAAATGGACTTGGGCTTGTGATTACATGTTGCGGGCTTTGGAGAGTTGCTGGGCTTAGGACTTGGTGCTGGGCCAGTTGCTGTGTAGACAAGTTGCTGGATGGATGGTTATAACTGGATCCGGTTTTATGGAAGTGGTTACAAGGCTCCGGGTCACTATAAATATATGTACCCGGGCTCAGTGCTACCTAACTTACCATTTGTTACACTCTGTGCATTATTTCTTTCTCACTCTTTTAGGCGATTAGGGTTTTCTGGTGAATCTATCTTATTACTTGTTATTTGTCTATGCAGATTATCTCATTGATAATCTGCTGGTGAGAGGAGTATTGTGAGTGTTCTTTCAAGTTGGTTGTATTCTCAGTTGAATTATCTTTTTGGGGTTAATAATATTGGTTTGGGTACATTTGTTCTTGATACCAGTTTTTGATAGAATTTTAAGCAATAACCAAATCATCATGAGTTTCATAAGTACTAGGAACTATGTCTCCAGGTCGTCCTACGGATTAATGAGTATATTGTCTAATCATATATAGCATATGTTGAATGTTGAATATAAGACCCTTGGAACTAATGAATACAAGAGTGTTGATACAGTTAAAAAATGTTAGTGCTTACACATGTGATATAGTTAAAAAAATGTTAGTGCTTACGCTAAGCAAATTTGTTGATTAAAATAGTTTGAAGTCTTTTACAACTAGTGGTAATACCAGTGAACTTACCGCTAACATAAGAAAGTACTTACAATGATAAGAGGACGACTTGCTACTGATGAGAAATTGTTAATACTTAACTTGATAATGATGGGAAGTTAATGAAGAAAACAAAGTGTTTAATGCTGAAGATGTGTTCTTATTGATGGGAACACGTGATTGAAGACAAATTGGTAACTTGATAATGTTGAAGAGGTTACAAACTGTGAAGACCAAGTTGCTACTACTAGGCAACTTGCTAGTGAAGAAGACTTCCTACTTATAAATAAATTGTTGTTGTTGATATGGACAATATCAGGATAAATCAAGTAATGATTTGTTGAACCTTATCTTTACTTGTTCATATCTCTTTATGTTTTTATATAATCTTAGCTAGTTTTTTTTTTTTTTTTTTTTTTGCTAGGAATCACATCTAATGAATTTAGGGATTCTGAATCAATTTTGTGTTCATCTTATTTTTTTTATATTTGATCAAACTTGGTTCTTAATTAATTGCTTAAAATTCTGCTGCAAATCAACATTACCTTTTGATCAATTAATCAAACCGAGTATTAGCGTTTGTTGTGAAAGCCGATCAAACAAGCGGTATAAGAGCTTTGTGTTATTGAATCAGTTCATTAAACAATTGATAATGATTGGTCCTCAATTCAAGAACTTTAACAAAAATTTGAATACCAACAAACTTGAATATAGAGAATTCAGGTAATTGATCAACGGATGTTGGGTTTTGGATTTCAATATCGAACTCGTTTAGTAAATGGGTCATGTTCATTTGATCAGTTTAATAAAAGGAAAAATTACACTTTTCATCCTTTATATTTGTATCAGATTGCAATGGATAGCCTTTAACTTCAATAATTACAGTCACAGTCCTTTATTTGTAAAACTCATTACACTCTACGTCCTTTAACACTAACCCAGTTAAATTTATTAGTTAAGTCTGGTCATGTGCAAAGCACATGAGGGTAATTTAGTCATTTTATGTTACCCAATCATTTAAAAGTATATATAAATAAAACCCTAACATTTTGTCATCCATCTTCTTCTCCACTTGACACACCACCAACCCGTCTCTGTCTCTGTTCTCACGCAAACACCCCCTCAGCTGCAAAAAGAAAAGAAGGAGGGTTTATATTTATTTTATTCAACAATGTTGGTGCAGTTGTCTGTCGACTACATCTTCGTTCGAGTCTTAGATAGAGAGAGAGAGAAGCCCAGAGACTGATCAAGACTGAAGAAGTGAAGACACAGCATTGTCATGACTCGATGAACGACTCGTCAACATCTGAGGGGGAGTTTGTTGGTGCACTACATCTGTCGACTTCGTCTTGGATCGAGTCATAGATTGCATTGTATAGATTAGGGCTCGTTTTACGAGAAAACTGGATAATGTATGTAATTAGGTTGGTGATTTCGCTCATAGGGTACCTAGGGATTTCGCTCATATGTACACATGGTGATTTCTCTTATATGTACATGTACATAAAAGCGAAATCATCATCACTATATAAAGGGTCCCAAGAGCGAAATCACATATCAGTTGTGCAATTTCATACCGAGGTGCTGCCGGTGTGAAGACTGAGTTGTAATTGCTTTCCGATCAATACAATCAGTAGTTAATAGTGAAATCAAGCTAAACAAAGACTGAATCAATGAATTCCGCCTCTGATTCAGTCTGAGCACTCTTCTGATCGACTCGTTAGGTTGTCTCGCGATCCTACAAGTGGTATCAGAGCTCAGGAGGAAGAGTTCTTACCGTTTAGCTCGTTTTCGCTCAAAAATTCTGATTTCTACACCTTCTTTCATCATTTCAGAGAGATTTACCGGTCAAAATTCACTCAAAATTTCACAGATTGTGTATAATTGGACATAAACAAACCCTTGAAAGTTTGAGACTGAAATACGGAGTAAAAATGGACCAAATTGATGTGCGAAGTGATTTCGCTTTTACGGACATTCTATGATTTCGCTTTTTTGGACCATCTGATTTCGCTCTTAAGATCATACAGATACCGGATTTCGCTCATATGTCCCCTCAATACACCTGATTTCGCTCATAGGACCACCCAGACCCCTGATTTCGCTCTTGAGGTTTCGCTCAAGTTGACACTTTGAGGTTTCACTCATTTGGACATGATCTGATTTCGCTCTTGTGTCAACATAACCCTGATTTCGCTCATATGTCATTGATGGATTAGATTTCGCTTTTGTGTCTTGTTGGGATTTCGCTTTTAAGACTAAAATAGGTGATTTCGCTCCAAAGTACATTGGGATTTTGCTTGTGTTTGAAATTTGTCGGGATTATTTGAAATATGGCAGAAATGTTTGATGAAAAGGAGAATGAGCTTACTGAAAGGTTAAATAGATATGGTTGGTATCAAATGAGCATATATGAACAAGATGATAAGAAGATTTGGATTCTTAGACTTGAAAGGTTTCCATGTCAAAAAGATGAGACCGTGAAAGAGATGGAAAGGAGATTTGATTACTTGATGGACAAGTTAAAATCGTTTGGAATAAAATTGACAGATACTGAAAAGATATCAAAGTTTGCAGATGCTTTACCTGCCGAATGGGATGATGTTTTAAAGAAATTAAAATAAGAGCCTAAATTTTCAAAATTACATCCATCTGATTTCATCAATAAGCTTCAAAAGCATAGTTATGAAAATTCTGATAAGAAGAAAATATTGATGAATAAAATCAAAGAGAATCTAGATAAATTGAATTTGGGAAATCTAGATAAAACCAATTTGGATGTAATTACTGAAATTGATAGGAGAATATGTATGTGTTTTGCTGCAAAACAAAACATGAAATATGATTTTATAAGGGGATGTTACATTGATACAAATTTATATCCTCTTGATTTTGTTAAAATCGTTTGTGCAGGAACATACAAGACAGAGACAAAGGAAATGTCAAAGAATGAAGAATCTGTGAAGAATGAATCCTCAAATTCTGGATCAGTGTGTTACAAATGTGACAACCTTAAGACTGGCAATGACAAACTCTTCAAAGATGCGGAAAGTTTGACATTGGAAGTCAAGAAGTTGAAAGATGAGAAGCAAGCCGATAATAAACAGATTCTTATGTTTCAGGAAATCTGTGAGAAACTGAAAGTTGAAAATGACAAACTGTTAAATAATTTGAACAGTTTGACATCAGAAAACAAGAAATTGAAAGAAAATGGAAAATTCTATGAAGATAAAATCAAAACTTTTGAAAATGAAAAATTAAAAATTAAAAATGGAAAAAGAATTTCAAAGTCAAATAAAAATTCTTGAAGATGGGAGAAATGTTTTTAGTCAAAACAACATCGAAAAGCAAAAAATGATAAATTCTCATCTTCAGAAAATTATTAGACTTGAAAAAGAAGGTGAATGTGCTCGAAAGAAAATTAAAGAGTTAGAAGAAAAGGAGTCGAAATCAGAAAATGAAGATTTCTGGATAAAGATTGAGAACAAGGATCTGAAAGCTAATGAAACAAAATTTCAAGAACAGATAAAAGTTTTGGAAAATGAAAAGTCTGTTCTTGAAAACATGAAGAATGAGAATGAAAAATCAATCAAGTCTCATCTGGAAAGAATATCTCAGCTTGAAAATGAAGCTGAGAATTCAAGAAACAAGATTGATGAACTTGAAAAGAAATTGAAAGGTTTTGTGACTTCATTAGATAGTTTGAATTTTCCCTGTCCAAAACCGATCAATTCTGTTCCAATAAGTGACGATGTCACAAACTTTGACAATGTCAAAGTTGAAGATTGTGATGAGAAATCTGATGATGAAAATGAAAAAATTGAAAAACAAAAATTGTTTTTGAAATTAAAAGAAAATTTTCAGAAAACTGTTCTACAATCAACTGAAAAAGGTGAATGCTCTAAGCAAAAACCTTTGAAGAAGAAAGCGGAACAGAAACAAAAAATTAAAAATGAGAAAATATTCAAAAAGAGAATAACAGCTCATCAGATCGATCATCCAATCAAAATCAAAAATTACAAAAAGGAAAGATTGATAATTCAAAAATTGTTGGAAATAAGTGGTGCAGGTCGGACCACAGTGCTCAAAAGTCAAATCCAGCGATGAAGAGGAAAAAGGATTATCACCAAGCCAAACAGTGCTTTGATTTGAGCATTTGGACTGAAAATGGTGATTGGTACGTGATGTGTGTAAAATGCAACATATAAATTACATCAAATGAGGCATAAAACTAACCCTTTTTTAGTACTAATGTTGGAAAAAGAGTGTTTTTGTCTTCCTTTTGTATTTTCAGGATTAAATGAGCTCAAATTAACAAAAGAAGCAAAAAGACAGCTAAATCTAACATAAATACAAGAAAAGGAACATAAGTGGATTACCCGACCCCTCGACAGCATCCTCCCAAGCAAAATAGAGAAGGCAGAAGACTGAACACGCCCCGTGCTCACCCAGCACGGGGCCGTGCCCAAGAAGCAGCAGAAAAGACAAACCTATAGAAGCTTCTATTGCCCACCATGGGGCCGTGCGCAATGAACACGGGGGCGTGGCGAAAGTACTGCAGGCGCATTAATTGTAATTGCGAATTACAATTAATGAAGAGAGAGAGTGTCAGACAGGCACGGGGTCGTGCCCAGCGGACACGGGGCCGTGCCCAGCCTTCTGTTCAGCCTATAAATAGGAGTGCTTGGTTTCATTGCAACTCATCCCTTGGCACACCACCTCTCTCACACTTCACCCACCACCCACCACCACCATAACACCATCATCCACCACCATCATCCATTGTCCATCATAGAGTGCGTGAGTCGTCTCGGGATCCAAGATTGATCGTAAGAGTTCTTGACAATCAAGGCCATGTTTGCCTAAGTCTCTTACATCACTTGGTGAAGACAAGTGTTTAGTATAATACTTTTTATTTTTAATCTTTTGCACTTTTTATTTGGTTTTGTATTAATGACTTTAATAACTAGTTGCTTATGTTGAAGGTGATCATTCCTTATCGTTTGTCCGTGGTGTCTTGGCATTATTTTACTGTCTATATAAAATAAAATATTTTCACCATTCATATCTCCACGGTCTATATGGAGGTATGTTGGCTACCTGGTCGGGGGTTAAGGGAACGGTTTGGTAAGGGTCTTGCCCTTGTTCAGCGTTTAGAGGTCCTGCAAGGGACCTGGGTCAAATTTAGTAGGATCTCCTTCAATACCCATAGGTATTGGATGGCGGGGATCCAAACTCTTTGACCCCCTCATAAGTTAACTACTATTAATACTATAACCCGGCTATTTAGGACTGTATCCCTGCTGACTCAGACTACTTAGTCGAGGGTAACGTCACCTCCAAAAGAGGGGCCTACCATAATTTGCATTAATAACTTAATTCATTATATTTCAATAATCCAACTCTTTAGGATTGTATCCTTGCTGACTCAAACTACTGGGTTGAGGGTAACGTCGCCTTCAAAAGAGGGGCCTACTACAATAACTAAGATAATCTCTTAAACAAGTGCAAAAGTGCGAAAATAATCAAAGGTTATACTAATAAACGAGTCGGATCCAAGTGATTCATCTTGTCTATCTGTTTTTATTTTATTTTATTTTTCAGCATTTAGTTAGTTTTTATTTTCTTAGTTTAAAAATCTTTTCTAACTTTTTGATTTGACGTTGAGGATAAACCGGTACTAAAAGCTCTTGTGTCCTTGGACGACCTCGGTATCTTACCAACACTATACTACGTCCACGATGGGTGCACTTGCCCATATGTGTGTTTAGTGTTAGTGAATATCGTGTTTTATAAATTTAAAACTTGGCTAAAAGTGTAAAAAGGGCTTAAAATATACATCTAAAATATATTACACTACACATGCATCAAGTTTTTGGCGCCGTTGCCGGGGACACAAGGATTTTAAGAAAGCTTAAAATCAGCGGCCTAATCAGTTTTTCAAAACCTTTTTAAAATGCGCGCACATTTTTCTGCATTTTAGTTTAGTTTGCATTTACAGTAGCCTGAACACGGGGCCGTGCTCACTGAACACGCCCCCGTGCTGCATATTTTTAGTTAGATACCCAGATACAGAGTCTGAACATGGGGCCGTACTCACTGAACACGCCCCCGTGTCCAACGAGACCAGTAACTTTAATTAAAACGCCCAGATACAGATCCTGAACACGGGGCCGTGTTCACCCAACACGGGGCCGTGTCCAGCCTCTGTTTCCGTCTTTGTTTTTGTTTTCTGGTCCCGAGACTCAGTTGTGGTCTGTTGAGTGATCCCTATGGATCAATACTCAAGAGGTTACAACTACACCTATGAGGAGGATGATTATATGAGAGACTATTGCACTAATTGTGGAAACCCGCACTCGGTACAATATTGTAACTTGTTTCAACCATCCACTTCATACAACTATTATGAGGAACCCAGGTATGAGCCATCAACTTCATATACATCCTATGAAGACCAAAGGTATGAACCTCCTCCCTCATACTCATATTTTGATGAGCCAAGGTATGAGCCTTCATACTCATACTTTGAAGATTCAAGATATGAGCCACCACCTTCATATACTTATTATGAGGAACCATGGCGTGAACAACCCACCTCATATGAGTACTATGAAGAACAAAATTTCGACCCTTATCCATCATATACTTACAATGAAGAACAATGGTGTGAACCATCTACTTCATATGAGTACTATGAGGAACCAAGGATCGAACAACCGGATTCAAGCTTTGAGGATCCTAATCCTTTCTCTATCACCGAAGTAACCGATAGGATATTAGAACACATTAAAACTATCGAACGTTGCATAAAAGAATCTCGTGCAAGGGAAGAGGAGTCCCGCGAAATAGAAGAATCAAATTGTAATAATAACGAAGAGATAGTTGAAAATGTAAAAATGGAAGAACAAATAAGTGAAAAACCGACACATGAGTTAAACAACGAAAGGGGTGAGGTCGATAACGTTAAATTAAAAGAAGAGTCTAATTTTGAAGAAATTAATCTCTTGACTCCTTCTTTTGAAAATCATTGTTTAGTAACCTCTCATGCTAAGTTTTTAAAAGAGCTAAACACTAATGTAAAAGTTACAGAAATGGTAAGTGTTAAGTTAACTAATGATCAAATGTCGCTAATAAAAGAAGTTCATTTTGAAATTAACATTACACCGGTTCCATGTTTCTTTCAAAATTCATTTATTAGTAATATCACCATTGATAAAGATCTTTGTGTTAACATAATGCCTAACTACATTTTTGAAAAGGTAAGTATTAGTGATTTTGCTCCACTTCAAATACCCATTTTTCTATCTAATCGGAAAGTAATAAAATCAATCGGTATAGTTGAGGATGTTTTGGTTCAAACAAATCAAATGGTTATCCCAACCGACTTTGTCATCCTCGATGACGCTCCTCTAGTCTTGGGAAAACCTTTTGTGAAAACTCATGAAGCTTTGAAAAACCGGAAATTCAACAATCTACCTCTTCAATTAGGGGCATTCAAAAGGAGCATAGATCTTGAGCGTTCAATGAAATATCCTTTTGGCAATAATGACCCCCTAATTGAAGATGAAGATGAGCCACCCGATACAACTGAAGAAGATGACCACTTTGTTGAAGAAGAGGTCGCCATAGAACAAACCTTTAAGGTTCTTGATCTAGATGAGCCACAAAATAAGGTGTCTTCTAAAGACCCACCCATTGAGCTCAAAGAACTCCCTAAAGGTTTGGAAAATGCTTTTCTAGACAAAGATGGTAATTTACCTGTAATTATTTCGTCTAAATTAAGTAGCGTAGAAAAAGAAAAATTAGTTAATCTTCTTAAAAAACACAAAAATGCGATTGCTTGGAAGCTTGTAGATATTAAAGGAATAAGTCCTTCCATGTGCACGCACAAAATTTTAATGAATGATGACTACAAAACAGTAATTCAACCACAACGAAGAGTAAATCCCAATGTGCAAGAAGTGGTTAAAAATGAAGTCATCAAGCTACTTGACGCCGGATTAATCTACCCTATCTCCGATAGTCCATGGGTAAGTCCCGTCCAAGTAGTCCCAAAGAAAGGAGGTATGACGGTAACAACTAATGAAAAAAATGAATTAATACCAACAAGAACCGTCACAGGATGGAGAGTTTGTATAGACTATAGACGATTAAATGAGGCAACAAGGAAAGACCACTTTCCTTTGCCCTTCATTGATCAAATGTTAGAACGACTATCCGGTCATAAATTTTATTGTTTCTTGGATGGTTTTTCAGGTTACTTTCAAATCCCGATAGCACCTGAAGACCAAGAAAAGACAACTTTCACATGCCCCTACGGAACTTTCGCCTATCGACGCATGCCATTCGGTCTATGTAATGCACCTGCAACATTCCAACGTTGTATGGTGGCCATTTTCCATGACATGATAGAAAAGACAATGGAAGTCTTCATGGACGACTTTTCTATCTTTGGAGACTCATATGACCAATGCCTCGATAACCTTGAACGAATGCTTTCCCGATGTGAGGAAACTAACCTCGCCCTTAACTGGGAAAAATGCCATTTCATGGTAACAGAGGGAATAGTACTCGGCCACAAAATCTCAAGCGAAGGTATGGAAGTTGATCGAGCAATAATAGAAACTATTTCTCGATTACCTCCACCATCCTCCGTTAGAGCAATCAGAAGTTTCTTAGGGCATGCCGGATTTTATAAAAGGTTTATCAAGGACTTTTCGAAAATTTCAAGACCTCTAACAAAATTACTTGAAAAAGATGCACCTTTCATCTTTGACAAGGAATGCAATTAAGCATTTCTAACCCTCAAGGAAATGCTAGTCAATGCACCTATCATGATAGCGCCTGATTGGAAATTTCCTTTCGAAATCATGTGTGATGCAAGTGACTTTGCTGTTGGAGCAGTCTTGGGACAAAGAAAAGAAAAGCATTTCCACCCAATTTATTATGCTAGTAAGACACTTAACGATGCACAAGAAAATTACACAACTACTGAAAAAGAGTTACCAGCTGTGGTATTTGCTTTTGATAAATTCCGTTCTTACCTCGTTCTTTCTAAAACTGTAGTCTATACAGATCATGCAGCTATCCGATACCTCTTCAAGAAACAAGACGTAAAACCCCGTTTGATCAGATGGATTCTACTCCTCCAAGAATTCGGCATTGAAATCAAAGATAAAAGAGGAGCAGAAAACACTGCTGCAGATCATCTTTCACGCCTAGAAGACCCAGCTTTGGAGGCAACCAGGGACGAGCAAATCAACGAAAAATTTCCCACAGAGTCCTTGGAAATGATGGAGAGCAGACAAGAACCATGGTATGCCGACTATGCTAATTATTTAGCTAGCGGTATAGTCACCAAAGGATGGCCGCATCATCAAAGAAAGAAATTCTTTGCTGATGTAAAGCATTACTTTTGGGAAGACCCTTATCTTTTCAAAATGTGTGCCGACCAACTCATCCGAAGGTGTGTCCATGGTAATGAAGCACGAAGAATTCTCCGTCATTGTCATGAAGGTCCATACGGAGGACATCATGGTGCCACTAGTACCGCACGAAAGGTATTTGATTCAGGATTCTACTGGCCAACCATTTACAAAGATGCACAAGATCTTGTAAAGACATGTGATGCTTGCCAAAGATCAGGTAATATTTCTTCCAAAAACAAAATGCCTCAGAATGGCATTCTCGTTTGTGAAATTTTTGATGTGTGGGGACTCGATTTCATGGGACCCTTCCCACCGTCAAAAGGAAACAAATATATACTCGTGGCAGTTGACTACTTGTCTAAATGGGCAGAGGCCGAAGCTCTTCCAACAAACGATGGAAGAGTAGTGGTAAAATTTCTGAAAAAATTATTCTCTCGTTTTGGAACACCAAAAGCTTTGATAAGTGATAGGGGTACCCATTTTTGCAATCATCAACTCGAAAAAATCTTAACAAGGTATGGGGTCTATCACCGGGTCTCAACAGCATATCACCCTCAAACAAATGGACAAGCCGAAGTGACTAACCGAGGTTTAAAACGAATACTTGAAAAAACCGTAGGTTTAAATAAAAAGGAATGGGCTGACAAATTAGATGATGCCTTATGGGCTTTTCGAACTGCTTATAAAACCACTATAGCTCACAAGGCCTACTGGGCAGTAAAAAGCGTAAACTTAGACTTAGAAACTGCAGGTAAAAATCGATTCTGTCAAATGAATGAATTAGACGAATTAAGGAATTATGCATACTCTAACTCCGAAATTTATAAGGAAAGAATGAAAAATTTACACGACAAATATATTAAGCCTAGTGAATTTCGAGTAGGAGACCAAGTTCTGTTGTTTAATTCACGACTTCGATTATTTCCTGGCAAACTAAAATCTAGGTGGTCAGGACCTTTTTCTATCACCCATGTTTTTCCTCACGGTGCAGTAGAAATTAAAGCTCGAAATGGAATTCCATTTAAATTCAATGGCCAACGGCTGAAACTCTATCAAGGATCCATTGAGGATGAAGAGGAAGAGATCTCACTTCAAACGGTTGACGAATGAAAAGCATCCACATCATACCCGACATGTTACGAACAAGCGAGTATACATCGAAACCGGTAAGTCTTCTAACCATGTCTTCGGAAAAACGGGCACTCACACGAGCACCTAAAAAAAATAAACTTTTGCTCGGCACGAGGCCGTGTCCGCTGGACACGGGGGCGTGTCGACGCAACTGTCGGGATAAAACCCTCATTTCATAATAGTTACCTCATTCCACACGCCCCGTTTTGCCGAAAACGCTCTGGTTCAAGGCGATTTTCCACAGATTTCCGACATTACCTCCACGTTTAACAACATCAAGGTATGATTCTATCATCATTAGTAGTTAGATTAGTTAATTGCATGTAGTTAAACATCAAAATTTGGGGAAAAATCTAGGGTTCTTCAAGTTCTTCCGGATCGAACTTCAAATTTTTGATATAATCTGTTAGTATTAGTTTGGATTAGTATAATGGGAAGTAAATACACTTGTATTGTTGATAGATTTTCCTGATTTCTCACAAAACCTCAAACCCTTGTTTTTGAACCGAAAAAGATAAAATTGAAGGGGTAAACGGGTTATTTTGGGAAAAACGGCACTTGGGGTTTCATTTTTGGGGGAAATCGCACCTACTTGGCAAAAAATTTTCAGATTTCTGGGACCGGGACGAAAAATGAAGTTTTTGAGTAACAGACGTCTGGACACGGGGTCGTGCTCGCTGAACACGGGGCCGTGTCCAGCCCGCTGTTTGCAGTTTCTTTCAAAATCTCACTGTTTCGTGCTAACTTTTGGTGTATTCTTTCAGATGGCAAAGTTCACAAGGTTCAATGCAAGTGAGCTCGATCCTAGGGCAAGATACGAGTTACTTCAAACAAGGCCTCTCGACAATTTTTCTTCATTACAGCAAGTTCAGCACGGGGTCGTGCTCAACCCAACACGCCCCCGTGCCCAAAAATTTGCAGAAATGCCCAGTTCAGGTACCTGGACACGGGGCCGTGCTCACTGAACACGCCCCCGTGCCCAGCCTTCTGTTTACTTTTGGTACTGCCAGTCTGGACACGGGGCCGTGCTCAGCCAACACCACCCCGTGTTCAGCTACCCAGTAACATAAAATCTTGTTTTTAACCCACTTTTACACATTTTAATCAACCGAAAAACTTATTTTTTGGAACACATTGAGGACAATGTGTAATTTAAGTGTGGGGGGGGTGCTAAAACCTTGAATTTTGCAAGTCCTAATAAAAGCCTTACACAAAAACTCTATTGGAACCGCTAATCACCCAAATTTTTTCAAAAACTTTTTGTTTTTTTACTTGTCTTGGTTTAATTTGGGAATAACAAGTTCTAAAAAGGTTATATCTTTACAAATTTACAGCCGATAGCATCGTGATAAAAAGAACCAACATAAGAAAATTATGAAAAGGCATGATAAATCTAGTTAAAATTTAATTATATATACTTGATCACATTATAAACCCATTCCCACAATAAGTGAGTTTTGAGCCTTTATTGAGCATACAAATACACATCTTTAGATTAAATGCTCATTTTTCGTTTCTTGTGTGAATAGCCGCTTGGTTTCTTACGACTCTAGAACTTGCCATGACGATACATTCCCGGTCCTTACCAACTTAAACCCGAGTAAGTAAATGATGGAGGCATTAGGACTAACCCCTTTTTATTTCGACACCATTATTTTTCTTTTTTTTACCACCTACCCAAAATCCCCCTAGTTAACCCTTTTGAGTCTAAACCTTTTCATTTCTTAACCCAGAACAAACACCCTTTTTCCCACCAAAACCCCTTTTTCATTTTAAACCCTTTATTTTAGTAACAAAGCGCGGTTTTTCTTATGACTTCCTTATCAAAAAAAAAAAGAGAGAGAAAAATGATGATAATAATGAAGCCAAAAGAAATAAACAAACAAGGTTATCAAAAAGAACTTTGTTTGAAAAATTGCTTCATTAAAATAAAAAGTCAAAAAAAAAAAAAAAATCTTACGAAAACCGACGCTTTTTACGCCTTTCGCCCTTTTACTAAACACTAACCCAACCACCCACCTTTAGCCCAAGCCTAACCCTTCACCCAAAAAGTCCTCTTGATATTTACAAAGGTATATAGTTAAAAAGGAGGAGGATTGATTGCTTGGCAAGCCTATGGTAGGAGTAAGTTCCACGCTGCTCTCGAGTGATTCACTAAAAATACACCTTCGGCCGAGTGTTGAGTGATCCCCCGTGAGGTATGTGAACTTGTATATAAATGAAATTTTAAAAAGGCATGTTATGCCCAAATAAGTAATTTATCCTATGAAACGTTCTAAATAAATCATAACGAATAGGATTGTAAACAGTATAAAAATAAAACCCAATAAAGATCTTGGATTCCCGACACTCAAGACAAGCCCAAAACCTTCTCTTCTACCCATTCCATTTGGGAGTGTAAGCCACATATTAAAGAGTTTTGCTTGAGGACAAGCAAAGATTCTAGTGTGGGGGTATTTGATGTGTGTAAAATGCAACATATAAATTACATCAAATGAGGCATAAAACTAACCCTTTTTAAGTACCAATGTTGGAAAAAGTGTGCTTTTGTCTTCCTTTTGTATTTTCAGGGTTAAAAGAGCTTAAATGAACAAAAGAAGCAAAAATGCAGCCAAATCCAACATAAATACAAAGAAAAGGAAGAAACGTGGCATGCCCGACTCCTCGACAGCATCTCCCAAAGCAAAAACAAAAAGTAAGCTGAGCATGGGGCTGTGCCCAGCTGAACACGGGGTTGTGCCCAGCTCAACACAGGGCGTGTCCAGCTCAACACGGGGCCGTGCTCAGCGAGCACGGGGCCGTGTCCAGGATGGTCAGCCCTGGCAGAAAAGACAAAAGTGATAGAAGCTTCTGTTACCCACCACGGAGCCGTGCCCAGCGGACACGGGGGCGTGGTCAGAGTACTGCAGGCGCATTTATTGTAATTGCGAATTACAATTAATGAAGAGAGAGAGAGTGTCAGACGGACACGGGGCCGTGCCCAGCGGGCACGGGGCCGTGCCTAGGCTTCTGTTCAGCCTATAAATAGGAGTGTTTGGAGCCATTTCAACTCATCCCTTGGCACACCACCTCTCTCACACTTCATCCACCACCCACCACCATCACAACACCATCATCCACCACCATCATCCATTGTCCATCATAGAGTGTGTGAGTCGTCTCAGGATCCAAGATTGATCGTAAGAGTTCTTGACAATCAAGGCCATGTTTGCCTAAGTCTCTTACATCACTTGGTGAAGACAAGTGTTTAGTATAATACTTTTTATTTTTAATCTTTTGCACTTTTTATTTGGTTTCGTATTAATGACTTTAAGAACTAGTTGCTTATGTTGAAGGTGATCTTTCCTTATCGTTTGTCCGTGGTGTCTTGGCATTATTTTACTGTCTATATAAAATAAAAGATTTTCACCATTCATATCTCCACGGTCTATATGGAGGTATGTTGGCTACCTGGTCGGGGGTTAAGGGAACGGTTTGGTATCTTGCCCTTGTTCAGCGTTTAGAGGTCCTGCAAGGGACCTGGGTCAAATTTAGTAGGATCTCCTTCAATACCCATAGGCATTGGATGGCGGGGATCCAAACTCTTTGACCCCCTCATAAGTTAACTACTATTAATACTATAACCCGGCTATTTAGGACTGTATCACTGCTGACTCAGACTACTTAGTCGAGGGTAATGTCACCTCCAAAAGAGGGGCCTACCATAATTTGCATTAATAACTTAATTTATTATCTTTCAATAATCCGAACCTTTAGGATTGTATCCTTGCTGACTCAAACTACTGGGTTGAGGGTAACGTCGCCTTCAAAAGAGGGACCTACTACAATAACTAAGATAATCTCTTAAACAAGTGCAAAAGTGCGAAAATAATCAAAGGTTATACTAATACACGATTCGGATCCAAGTGATTCATCTTGTCTATCTGTTTTTATTTTTATTTTATTTTTCAGCATTTAGTTAGTTTTTATTTTCTTAGTTTAAAAATCTTTTCTAACTTTTTGATTTGATTAGACGTTGAGGATAAACCGGTACTAAAAGCTCTTGTGTCCTTGGACGACCTCGGTATCTTACCAACACTATACTACGTCCACGATGGGTGCACTTGCCCATATGTGTGTTTAGTGTTAGTGAATATCGTGTTTTATAAATTTAAAACTTGGCTAAAAGTGTAAAAAGGGCTTAAAATATACATCTAAAATATATTACACTACACACGCATCAAGTTTTTGGCGCCGTTGCCGGGGACACAAGGATTTTAAGAAAGCTTAAAATCAACAGCCTAATCAGTTTTTCAAAACCTTTTTAAAACGCGCGCACATTTTTCTGCATTTTAGTTTAGTTTGCATTTATTGTAGCCTGAACACGGGGCCGTGCTCACTGAACACGCCCCCGTGCTGCATTTTTTTAGTTAGATACCCAGATACAGAGTCTGAACACGGGGCGGTGCTCAGTGAACACGCCCCCGTGTCCAACGAGACCAGTAACTTTAATTAAAACGCCCAGATACAGATCCTGAACACGGGGCCGTGTTCACCCAACACGGGGTCGTGTCCAGCCTCTGTTTCCATCTTTGTTTTTTTTTTTCTGGTCCCGAGACTCAGTTGTGGTCTGTTGAGTGATCCCTATGGATCAATACTCAAGAGGTTACAACTACACCTATGAGGAGGATGATTATATGAGAGACTATTGCACTAATTGTGGTAACCCGCACTCGGTACAATATTGTAACTTGTTTCAACCATCCACTTCATACAACCATTATGAGGAGCCCAGGTACGAGCCATCAACTTCATACACATCCTATGAAGACCAAAGGTATGAACCTCCTCCCTCATACTCGTATTTTGATGAATCAAGGTATGAGCCTTCGTACTCGTACTTTGAAGAGTCAAGATATGAGCCACCACCTTCATACACTTATTATGAGGAACCATGGCGTGAACAACCCACCTCATGTGAGTACTATGAAGAACAAAATTTCGACCCTTATCCATCATATACTTACAATGAAGAACAATGGTGTGAACCATCTACTTCATATGGGTATTATGATGAACAAAGGATCGAACAACCGGATTCAAGCTTCGAGGATCCCAATCCTTTCTCTATCACTGAAGTGACCGATAGGATATTAGAACACATTAAAACTATCGAACGATGCATAAAAGAAGCTCGTGCAAGGGAAGAGGAGTCCCGCGCAAGAGAAGAATTAAATTGTAATAATAACGTAGAGATAGTTGAAAATGTAAAAATGGAAGAACAAATAAGTGAAAAACCGACACATGAGCTAAACAACGAAAAAGGTAAAGCCGATAACGTTAAAATTCAAGAAGAGTCTAATTTTGAAGAAATTAATCTCTTGTCACCTTCTTTCGAAAATCATTGTTTAGTACCAACTCATGCTAAGTTTTTAAAAGAGTTAAACACTAACACTAAAATTGAAGAAATGGTAAGTGTTAAGTTAACTAATGATCAAACTTCACTAATAAAAGAAGATTCTTTTGAAATTAATATTACACCGGTTCCATGTTTCTTTCAAAATTCATTTATTAGTAATATCACCATTGATAAAGATCTTTGTGTTAACTTAATGCCTAATTACATTTTTGAAAAGTTAAGTATTAGTGATTTTTCTCCACTTCAAATACCCATTTTTCTATCCAATTGGAAAGTAATAAAATCAATCGGTGTAGTTGAGGATGTTTTAGTTCAAACAAATCAAATGGTTATTCCAACCGATTTCGTCATCCTCGATGACGCTCCCCTAGTGTTGGGACGACCTTTTGTAAAAACTCATGAAGCTTTGAAAAGCCGGAAATTTAGTAATCTACCTCTTCAGTTAGGGGCATTCAAAAGGAGCATAGATCTTCAGCGCTCAATGAAATATCCTTTTGGCAATAATAACCTCCTAATTGAAGATGAGCTAGAACCACCCGATAAGGAGGGTCTAGCCAAGGACCCTTATAAACGTGGCGCACCACGGAGGCATTCCGCGGAACTATCCTTAATTTTAGATTAGTTTAACTTTTATGCTTTCTAGTTTAGTTTTAATTTGCAGGAATAAAACACACTCGGGATGGTGAAGGATACTAAGGGAAGCTTGAACCAACACCCCATGCACAAAAAAGAGCCTCTCGACAATTTTTCTTCATTACAGCAAGTTCAGCACGGGGTCGTGCTCAACCCAACACGCCCCCGTGCCCAAAAATTTGCAGAAATGCCCAGTTCAGGTACCTGGACACGGGGCCGTGCTCACTGAACACGCCCCCGTGCCCAGCCTTCTGTTTACTTTTGGTACTGGCAGTCTGGACACGGGGCCGTGCTCAGCCAACACCACCCCGTGTTCAACTACCCAGTAACATAAAATCTTGTTTTTAACCTACTTTTACACATTTTAATCAACCGAAAAACTTATTTTTTGGAACACATTGAGGACAATGTGTAATTTAAGTGTGGGGGGGTGCTAAAACCTTGAATTTTGCAAGTCCTAATAAAAGCCTTACACAAAAACCCTATTGGAACCGCTAATCACCCAAATTTTTTCAAAAACTTTTCATTTTTTTTACTTGTCTTGGTTTAATTTGGGAATAACAAGTTCTAAAAAGGTTATATTTTTACAAATTTACAGCCGATAGCGTCGTGATAAAAAGAACCAACGTAAGAAAATTATGAAAAGGCATGACAAATCTAGTTAAAATTTAATTATATATACTTGATCACATTATAAACCCATTCCCACAATAAGTGAGTTTTGAGCCTTTATTGAGCATACAAATACACATCTTTAGATTAAATGCTCATTTTTCGTTTCTTGTGTGAATAGCCGCTTGGTTTCTTACGACTCTAGAACTTGCCATAACGATACATTCCCGGTCCTTACCAACTTTAACCCGAGTAAGTAAATGATGGAGGCATTAGGACTAACCCCTTTTTATTTCTACACCATTATTTTTCTTTTTTTTTTACCACCTACCCAAAATCCCCCTAGTTAACCCTTTTGAGCATAAACCTTTTCATTTCTTAACCCAAAACAAACACCCTTTTTTCCCACCAATACCCCTTTTTCATTTTAAACCCTTTATTATAGTACCAAAGCGCGGTTTTTCTTATGACTTCCTTATCAAAAAAAAAAAAAAAAAAAAAGAGAGAGAAAAATGATGATAATAATGAAGCCAAAAGAAATAAACAAACAAGGTTATCAAAAAGAACTTTGTTTGAAAAATTGCTTCATTAAAATAAAAAGTCAAAAAAAAAATCTTACGAAAACCGACGCTTTTTACGCCTTTCGCCCTTTTACTAACCACTAACCCAACCACCCACCTTTAGCCCAAGCCTAACCCTTCACCCAAAAAGTCCTCTTGATATTTACAAAGGTATATAGTTAAAAAGGAGGAGGATTGATTGCTTGGCAAGCCTATGGTAGGAGTAAGTTCCACGCTGCTCTCGAGTGATTCACAAAAAATACACCTTCGGCCGAGTGTTGAGTGATCCCCCGTGAGGTATGTGAACTTGTATATAAATGAAATTTTAAAAAGGCATGTTATGCCCAAATAAATAATTTATCCTATGAAACGTTTTAAATAAATCATAACGAATAGGATTGTAAACAGTATAAAAATAAAACCCAATAAAGATCTTGGATTCCCGACACTCAAGACAAGCCCAAAACCTTCTCTTCTACCCATTCCATTTGGGAGTGTAAGCCACATATTAAAGAGTTTTGCTTGAGGACAAGCAAAGATTCAAGTGTGGGGGTATTTGATGTGTGTAAAATGCAACATATAAATTACATCAAATGAGGCATAAAACTAACCCTTTTTAAATACCAATGTTGGAAAAAGTGTGCTTTTGTCTTCCTTTTGTATTTTCAGGGTTAAAAGAGCTTAAATGAACAAAAGAAGCAAAAATGCAGCCAAATCCAACATAAATACAAAGAAAAGGAAGAAACGTGGCATGCCCGACTCCTCGACAACATCTCCCAAAGCAAAAACAAGAAGTAAGCTGAGCATGGGGCTGTGCCCAGCTGAACACGGGGCTGTGCCCAGCTCAACACGGGGCGTGTCCAGCTCAACACGGGGCCATGCTCAGCGAGCACGGGGCCGTGTCCAGAATGGTCAGCCCTGGCAAAAAAGACAAAAGTGATAGAAGCTTCTGTTGCCCACCACGGGGCCGTGCCCAGCGGACACGGGGGCGTGGTCAGAGTACTGCAGGCGCATTTATTGTAATTGCGAATTACAATTAATGAAGAGAGAGTGTGTCAGACGGACACGGGGCCGTGCCCAGGCTTCTGTTCAGCCTATAAATAGGAGTGCTTGGAGCCATTTCAACTCATCCCTTGGCACACCACCTCTCTCACACTTCATCCACCACCCACCACCATCACAACACCATCATCCACCACCATCATCCATTGTCCATCATAGAGTGTGTGAGTCGTCTCAGGATCCAAGATTGATCGTAAGAGTTCTTGACAATCAAGGCCATGTTTGCCTAAGTCTGTTACATCACTTGGTGAAGACAAGTGTTTAGTATAATACTTTTTATTTTAATCTTTTGCACTTTTTATTTGGTTTCGTATTAATGACTTTAAGAACTAGTTGCTTATGTTGAAGGTGATCTTTCCTTATCGTTTGTCCGTGGTGTCTTGGCATTATTTTACTGTCTATATAAAATAAAAGATTTTCACCATTCATATCTCCACGGTCTATATGGAGGTATGTTGGCTACCTGGTCGGGGGTTAAGGGAACGGTTTGGTATCTTGCCCTTGTTCAGCGTTTAGAGGTCCTGCAAGGAACCTGGGTCAAATTTAGTAGGATCTCCTTCAATACCCATAGGCATTGGATGGCGGGGATCCAAACTCTTTGACCCCCTCATAAGTTAACTACTATTAATACTATAACTCGGCTATTTAGGACTGTATCCCTGCTGACTCAGACTACTTAGTCGAGGGTAACGTCACCTCCAAAAGAGGGGCCTACCATAATTTGCGTTAATAACTTAATTCATTATCTTTTAATAATCCGAACCTTTAGGATTGTATCCTTGCTTACTCAAACTACTGGGTTGAGGGTAACGTCACCTTCAAAAGAGGGGCCTACTACAATAACTAAGATAATCTCTTAAAAAAGTGCAAAAGTGCGAAAATAATCAAAGGTTATACTAATACACGAGTCGGGTCCAAGTGATTCATCTTGTCTATCTGTTTTTACTTTTATTTTATTTTCAGCATTTAGTTAGTTTTTATTTTTTTAGTTTAAAAATCTTTTCTAACTTTTTGATTTGATTAGACGTTGAGGATAAACCGGTACTAAAAGCTCTTGTGTCCTTGGACGACCTCGGTATCTTACCAACACTATACGACGTCCACGATGGGTGCACTTGCCCATATGTGTGTTTAGTGTTAGTGAATATCGTGTTTTATAAATTTAAAACTTGGCTAAAAGTGTAAAAAGGGCTTAAAATATACATCTAAAATATATTACACTACACACGCATCAGTGAAGGAATCTACAACCCTAGCATCACCAAGAGTACTAAGCTGAGGGATCCACTCTATCGCTACATTCACAGGCTCCTCACCTACTCTCTTAGCCAACGTCATGACAGTAGTGGCGTTGTGGGGTTAAAAGATTTGGTAGTCCTTCACTGCATCCACAACCAAAAGCCCCTTGATGTTCCCTATCTCATGCTGCGAAACATGCATCTGAACCGCCTTGCTCGTGCTCCAACACCTATCTTCTTTGGAGGGTGGGTGTATCGTCTCTTCAAGCACTTCACGCACATCCCTAGGTCCTTTGAAAGAAGCCCATGGTCGGGACGAGTTGACTACCATGTTTGCCGAGCCATGAACTTACTTTATGAGGCGGAAGACGGGTCAGTGAGTTTTCAGAGGATGCAAGGCCATGCATGGAACCCACAGGAGGCCCTAGTTCTTCACGCACCACCTCCTCACTACCAGTATCAACCCTATGGTGATCCGGGTCAATCCTCCTCACAAGGAGGCGATTTTCCTAACTTTCAAAGTTTACATGATCTTTTGCAGGAAAACCTCATGTGTACCAGGAACACCTACAACCTTGCCAACAATACATATCACCGGGTCGGAGCTATCGAACGAAACATCAACGATATACAAGACGACATCGGCAGCATCCGGGAGTATATGGCGGGTCATGGGGATGGAGGTGATGACAGCGATGAAGACATGGACTAGGGGGTTGAAGGAGCGGGAGCGGGTTGATGGTGAGCCCACAGGTTAAAGTCCCTTTATCTATCAAAACAGTTTGTGGCCTGCGTGCCAAGTGTTGAACAATTTACTTTCCTTGACTACTTTTATTTTCTTTTACTTTATGCTTGGAACAATTAATGATGGTAATGTAGGATGTTGGTATTACTTGGTGTGGTTTGTAGTGATGAAACAGGTACAAAACAAGGCTTAGAGTGCTAAGCATTAGCACTCGTAAGGCCAGGATGGAAAAACCGGAGGAAGGAACCTATTTTTCAGGCTTACAGACTGTTCAGACGGGGACGTGTCCAGCCGACACGCCCCCGTGCTCACCTCCCAGACCTACTGTTTGGTTACTTTCCTGCAGATTTTTGTGAGACACGGGGTCGTGTCTAGCCACCACGCCCCCGTGTCCATTTTCTGTAAGTTTTCATTACTGGCAGTTCACTACGGGGTCGTGTCCAACGGACAGGGGCCCTGTCCAGACTGCCAGTAACATAAATTTTTGCTTTTAAACACCATGTTACACATCTAATCAACCTAAAATTTTATTTTTAGGACACATTGAGGACAATGTGTAATTTAAGTGTGGGGGGATGCTAAAACCTTGAATTTTGCAAGTCCTAAAAACAAGCCTTACACAAAACTCTATTGGAACCGCTAATCACCCCAAAATTTTTTCAAAAATTTTCAATTTTTTTTTTATCTTGTCTAAAGTTTAAGTTGGGAATTCTAAGACTAACAAGGTTATATTGTTACAAATTTACAACCGATAGCGTCGTGATAAAAAGAACTAACATAAGAAAATTATGAAACGGCATGACAATCTTAGTTAAAATTCGATTATATATGCTTGATCACATAGAAAAACCCATTCCCACAAAAAGTGAGTTTTGAGCCTTTATTGAGCATACAAATACACATCTTTAAGCTAAATGCTCATTTTTCGTTTCTTGTGTGAATAGCCGCTTGGTTCTTACGACTCTAGAACTTGCCACGACAATTCATTCCCGGTCCTTACCAACTTAAACCCAAGTAAGTAAATGATGGAGGCATTAGGACTAACCCTTTTTCTTTCAAAACCATTATTTTTTTTTCACCTACCCAAAAACTCCCCCTAGTTAACCCCTTTGAGCCTAAACCTTTCATTTCTTTACCCTAAAACCTTTTTACCCACCAAAAACCTTTTTTATTTTTACCCTTTATTTTAGTAACAAGCTCGGTTTACGTGTGACTAAAAAAAATGATGAAGTTAGAAATAAACAAACAAAGCTCTTAAAACAAAAGCTTGTTTGTAGAAATACTTCATTAAGAATAAAAAAAAAGTCACTAAAACAAAATGTTTTACGAAAACCGACGCTTTTTACGTTTTTTCGCCCTTTTCTACTAACCACTAACCAAACTACCCACCTTTAGCCCAAGCCTTTACCCAAAAAGTCCTCTTGATATTTACAAAGGTAACAAGTTAAAAAGGAGGAGGATTGATTGCTTGGCAAGCCTATGGTAGAAATAAGTTCCATGCCGCTCTCGAGTGATTCACTAAAAAATACACCTTCGGCCGAGTGTGAGTGATTTCTCCCGTGAGGTATGTGAACTTGTATATAATGGAATTTAAAAAAAAAGGCATGTTATGCCCAAATAAGTAATCTCTCTTATGAAACGTTCTAAATAAATCATAACGAATAGGATTGTAAATAAATAAAAATAAAACCCAATAAAGACCTTGGATTCCCGACACTCTATGACAAGCCAAAACCTTCTCTTCTACCCATTCCATTTGGGAGTGTAAGCCACATATTAAAGAGTTTTGCTTGAGGACAAGCAAAGATTCAAGTGTGGGGGTATTTGATGTGTGTAAAATGCAACATATAAATTACATCAAATGAGGCATAAAACTAACCCTTTTTTAGTACTAATGTTGGAAAAATAGTGTTTTTGTCTTTCTTTTGTATTTTCAGGATTAAATGAGCTCAAATTAACAAAAAAAGCAAAAAGACAGCTAAATCTAACATAAATACAAGAAAAGAAACATAAGTGGATTGCCCGACCCCTCGACAGCATCCTCCCAAGCAAAATAGAGAAGGCAGAAGACTGAACACGCCCCGTGCTCACCCAGCACGGGGCCGTGCCCAAGAAGCAGCAGAAAAGACAAACCTATAGAAGCTTCTATTGCCCACCATGGGGCCGTGCCCAGTGAACACGGGGGCGTGGCGAAAGTACTACAGGCGCATTAATTGTAATTGCGAATTACAATTAATGAAGAGAGAGAGTGTCAGACAGGCACGGGGCCGTGCCCAGCGGACACGGGGCCGTGCCCAGCCTTCTGTTCAGCCTATAAATAGGAGTGCTTGGTTTCATTGCAACTCATCCCTTGGCACACCACCTCTCTCACACTTCACCCACCACCCACCACCACCATAACACCATCATCCACCACCATCATCCATTGTCCATCATAGAGTGTGTGAGTCGTCTCGGGATCCAAGATTGATCGTAAGAGTTCTTGACAATCAAGGCCATGTTTGCCTAAGTCTCTTACATCACTTGGTGAAGACAAGTGTTTAGTATAATACTTTTTATTTTTAATCTTTTGCACTTTTTATTTGGTGTTGTATTAATGACTTTAATAACTAGTTGCTTATGTTGAAGGTGATCTTTCCTTGTCGTTTGTCCGTGGTGTCTTGGCATTATTTTACTGTCTATATAAAATAAAAGATTTTCACCATTCATATCTCCACGGTCTATATGGAGGTATGTTGGCTACCTGTTCGGGGGTTAAGGGAACGGTTTGGTAAGGGTCTTGCCCTTGTTCAGCGTTTAGAGGTCCTGCAAGGGACCTGGGTCAAATTTAGTAGGATCTCCTTCAATACCCATAGGTATTGGATGGCGGGGATCCAAACTCTTTGACCCCCTCATAAGTTAACTACTATTAATACTATAACCCGGCTATTTAGGACTGTATCCCTGCTGACTCAGACTACTTAGTCGAGGGTAACGTCACCTCCAAAAGAGGGGCCTACCATAATTTGCATTAATAACTTAATTCATTATCTTTCAATAATCCGACCCTTTAGGATTGTATCCTTGCTGACTCAAACTACTGGGTTGAGGGTAACGTCACCTTTAAAAGAGGGGCCTACTACAATACCTAAGATAATCTCTTAAACAAGTGCAAAAGTGCGAAAATAATCAAAGGTTTTACTAATACACGAGTCGGATCCAAGTGATTCATCTTGTCTATCTGTTTTTATTTTTATTTTATTTTTCAGCATTTAGTTAGTTTTTATTTTCTTAGTTTAAAAATCTTTTCTAACTTTTTGATTTGATTAGACGTTGAGGATAAACCGGTACTAAAAGCTCTTGTGTCCTTGGACGACCTCGGTATCTTACCAACACTATACTACGTCCACGATGGGTGCACTTGCCCATATGTGTGTTTAGTGTTAGTGAATATCGTGTTTTATAAATTTAAAACTTGGCTAAAAGTGTAAAAAGGGCTTAAAATATACATCTAAAATATATTACACTACACACGCATCAGTACGATAACAGAATGTGTTACCGATGCGGTTATCAAGGACACATTGCTGTTAACTGCCAGAATTGGAGCTATGAGACGAGAAGATGTTATAATTGTCAAATCAGAGGTCACATTGCCAGAAATTTGCCAAGGAGATCAAATGACAGATTGAGGGCTAAGTCTCAAAAATTGGCAAAGATTCCAGTCAATGTCAAGCCCCATTAACAGAAGGTTCTAAAACCTAAAGTTCAAGAACAGACAATTCAAGAAAAGAAAGTTAAACTTTCTCAGGGGCAGAAAGACAGACTGAGGAAAAAGAGGAAGAAGGCGAGCGAGTATCTCGAGAAAATTTTGTCCTCGGGTTCATCAGTTGGTAAGAATAAGAGTTCTGATGAATCGACTCCCTCGATTGCAAAGTCAAGCAAGACGAACTCATCGGATACAAATCTGAGGACGAAAGAAGAAAAGAAGAAGAAGAAAATGGTCGGCAATGAATCTGATGTGTCAAAATCAGACAAGCCACCTTCAGGCGATGAATCTGACAGATCAAAGTCAGACAAGCGATGTGCAGGCAATGATTCTGGTTCATCAAAGCCAGAGGAGCCATTGGTTGAGGTAAAAATGGAGAATTCAGGTTTAACAATGGATGATGCAAATTTTCCACCATTGTTGAACAAGAATTCAAAATCACCCAAGGATTGTCAGGCTTGGGTGAATCTGTTTAAATAGAAAAACCTGACTTGCCGGAGTTCCCAGGTTGGTAAGCGTGGAACATGAATCGACACATTTCTTGAGAAATTTTACTCTGGTGATTTTTCGCCTAACATGTGGTAAATCAGGGACATTAAGTTGTACTTGATTTTCTACAAGTGATGTTCGAGATTTAAAACTGAAATTATAAAATCTATCATGTGTATAAAGAAAACAAGGTGATGAAGTGACCCCGAACCTACAAATGATTGGTAAACAAACTAATTTTTCCGGAAAAACCATTTTGATTAAAACAAACTTAAGTGTTTTGAAATCATAATGGGAAGATAGTTTGTTGTAAGGGGGAGTTCTGATTGTTTACGCCAGGTGGATGGAGAATTGAAGTGATTCTCATCAAGTTGTCAAGTTTGTACAGTTTTGTTTCAAATTTTCCCAGAAAATCAAAATTGAAACATATTTTGATTTTAGGGGGAGAAAAATTTTAAAAAATTAGAAAATTTGAAAATGTCAAAAACATTAAAAAATTTAAAAATGAGTTTTGCTGAAATAAGAGGAAATGATAGAAAATCAGTGGACTATCACAGCATGCTAAAGAAATGTAAAGTCTAAAAGTGATAAACGGTCTCACTAAAGATGTGACGATAGGCTCAGCTAGGCTAGTAGATTTGCAATAACGATACAAACATAAAGAAAAAGCCTAGTTCTAGTGGAAAACATGATCAAAAGCATAGTACTTAGTTTTGTCCTTCTTGATTGTGTGCCTGCTCAGTAATCGCTGAATGCCAAAAACATAAAAACTGGTTAAGTGTGTGAACTTTCACAACTTCACTAAAAATGACACTATGATTGTGCATTTCATTTTGCAAAGATTTAAACTTGTTTTATTTCTTTATTTTGTTTAAGCATTGGACATCCTCTGCGTATACGTGAGTATCGACCTGGATGTTAGTGCCTAAACGTTCTGCTTTATTTTCTTTGGTGTTTCGTTTAAGCTTTGGACCTCCTCTGCGTATACGGAAGTATCGACCTGGTGGTTAAAGCCTAAACAACTTCAACTTGTTTTATTTTTCTTTATTTTGTTTAAACATTGGACTTTCTCTGCGTATACGGAAGTATCGACCTGATTGTTAATGTTTAAACATTCTGCTTTGTTTTCGCACAAATCATAGTTGATCAAAGTTTAAAGGCATTACTTGAGTCAGTGTATTGCATGATGAGGGGATATGCTGAGATCGTGGGGTCCATAAGAATTGAGTGCAAAATTAATATACATAAACATATCGGTAAGCATGTCGAAAGTTTTTAAGATTGAGTTTAAGTGGACAACTATATCGTCAATCAATGTCAATCGTTTAGAACTTAAAACGATTAAAAGCTTTAACGGTGCTTGTGATGTGTCTAAACACTGATATGATTCTCTTTCGCAAACTCACAAAAATATGTTTGTACATATTTCATTTCTGCATTTAATTTCAATTTTTGCATTTATGTTTCATATTTTGAAAAATCCAAAAAGATTTTCGACAACTGATGTTGGAAAGCTGATATTCAAAATCTCAAAGGCTAAATATGATGAACAGATGGTTTGATTAATTGGTTTGAAATGTTGAATCAGATTTAGAAATGTTTTAAAGTTTGATAAGGTTTAAATGTGAAAATTCTCGAATGTTTAGTTGATTCATTAATTTGAATCACAACATGGTTTGTTGTAATCGAGTGTTTGAGAATGTGTAGGTTTCTGATCCTGTTGCTACGGAAAGCCAGGAGATGTATCAGGACCTGAAAAGAGCTTAATCTGAAAAAGCCAGGATTTGATTTCAAAGGTGATAACAAATTCCAGACAACAATCCCAGCTCGATGATGGAGGGAGTCTGACGAAAGTTAGAACCAGAGAAAGATCCGGGTACATAATTCCAGGAAAAGTTCTTGAAGAAGACCGATCAAGATTGAAGAATTGTCATTATGAAGACTCTCACTGAAGATTCCATCAACATTCAAGGGGGAGTCTGTTGGTGCAGTTGTCTGTCGACTACATCTTCGTTCGAGTCTCAGATAGAGAGAAAGAAGCCTAGAGACTGATCAAGACTGAAGAAGTGAAGACACAGCATTGTCATGACTCGATGAACGACTCGTCAACATCTGAGGGGGAGTTTGTTGGTGCACTACATCTGTCGACTTCGTCTTGGATCGAGTCATAGATTGCATTGTATAGATTAGGCTCGTTTTACGAGAAAACTGGATAATGTATGTAATTAGGTTGGTGATTTCGCTCATAGGGTACCTAGGGATTTCGCTCATATGTACACATGGTGATTTCGCTTATATGTACATGTACATAAAAGCGAAATCATCATCACTATATAAAGGGTCCCAAGAGCGAAATCACATATCAGTTGTGCAATTCCATACCAAGGTGCTGCCGGTGTGAAGACTGAGTTGTAATTGCTTTCCGATCAATACAATCAGTAGTTAATAGTGAAATCAAGCTAAACAAAGACCGAATCAATGAATTCCGCCTCTGATTCAGTCTGAGAACTCTTCTGATCGACTCGTTAGGTCGTCTCGCGATCCTACAAACAACTTGGACGAATAGGAAAAAAAGGTTTTAATTTGTACTATAAAATATCATATGGAAGAATTAAAAAAGGGGGGCTACTGCCACAGGAGATTGGACGAATAGGAAAAAAAGGGATAGATTGAAGGGTTGCAAAAGATTGAAGATCTAGCTTAGCGGTTCTCACGCAAACACCCCCTCAGCTGCAAAAATCATGGATCAACAGCTTGAACCTCCACCTGGCGATGATGAAGCAGATTCCGGCGATGATGAAGCAGATTCCGTTACCGGAACACTTTCGCATCGGAGGTGCGACTCTCACAATCTCCACCATCTCCGTGACTGATTGAGTATAGGTTTTTACAGAGTGAAATTGATGATTGATTTTGGGGGCTTTTCTGTGATGGAATTCGGTGGTGGTGGTACTTGGTGGTGGTGGTTGCTGGATACTACTGTGGTGGTGGAGGAGGTTGGTTGAAGAGAGAGAAAGTGGGAGAGAGATGGAGAGATAGGTTCGTTGAAGAGGTTGGTTGCCGGACACTACTGCAGCGACGATGCCGAACGGTGGTGGCAGGTGGTGGTGAGTTTGGTTGGGGAAGAAGGGTTGAGAGTGAGAGAGATGAGATCTCAGATCTGATATTGATATGTTATATATATATATATATATATTTGTTTATTGTTTTTTATTAAACTATTTTTAATTTAATTTAATCAGTTAAAAGACTAAACTACCCTTATGTGATATGACTTAACTGAAGATTTTAATTGGGTTAGTGTTAAAGGACTTAGGGTGTAATGAGTTTTGCAAATAAAGGATTGTAACTGTAATTATTGAAGTTAAAGGCTATCTATTGCAATCTGATACAAACATAAAGGACGAAAAGTGTAATTTTTCCTTAATAAACAGGTCATATCGAGGTTGACTTGTTTAACTCGCTTAATTTGTTTTTGACCCATTTAACCCATTTTTACATTACATCAACCTGATAAAACCATTTACAACTTAATTACTACTCGCCAACCCATTTGACACATTTAGATAAGAGTAAATTGCACAAACGTCCTTTATCTTTTATCAAACTTGCAGGTTTCATCCTCAATGTTTAAAACTTGCTAAAAACATCCTTTAAGTTTATTTTTGTTGTTGGTTCAATCCTTTATACCTAACCACGTTAATTGAATCAGTTAAATTCCCTCACATGCATAACATGTGAGGGTAAACTCGTCATTTTAGTTGATCTTCTCATAAAACCCACAAAAGACACTCAAAACCATTTTCCTTTTCATCAACTTGAATTAAAAACCCTAACACACATTTAAGCTGTTGATACAATTATCAAATTGATAGAAAACCTAAATATTCAATCCTATTGTAACAGTGAGGTAGTAGATCGAGCTTGAGGATGAGTTTTATCTTGCTAATACTATTTCGTTAGATGTAGATCAGTTGTACGGATCGATCCGTAAGGGTTCGGGTTCGTTTGCGGTTAACGAGACTGTAATTGAGGATGATTTTGAGAGTAGTTATGGAGAAGATGATTGTGGAGGTAGTGATTATTTTCATGAAAGAGTTTGAGCTTCGAAGTGATGTTTATGTTCATTTGATTTATACGGATGCGATTAAGGAGCTAAAAGGGATTGTTGATAGGATGATCAGGTCTGGTTATGAGAAAGAGTATTGTCAAGTGTATTGTAATGTTCGATGAGATATGTTGGACGAGTGTTTGTCGATTCTTGGGGTTGAGAAGGTTAGTGTTGAGGAAGTGCAGAGGACTGAGTGCAAGGTTTTGGATGAGAAGATAAGAAATGGATTCAAGTGGTTAAAGTTCTTCTGTTTGGGGGAAAAACAGTTGTGTGAGTAAGTGCTCAGTGAATCGGAATTGATAAAAGAAGTTAATTTTGTGGAGACGATGGATCCGTAAACATAGTGGTCAGATTCGTCAATGGTACATGAGTTATCTTAGATCAGTATGGGGGAAAGCCTTGTTATGGTTGGAGGATGAAGGGATTTTTTTTTTTTGGGGGGGGGGGGGGATTGGGGTTTCAAGTGTGTTAGGGTTTTTAATTCTAAGTGTTTTTTGTGGTTTTAATAAGAAGATCAACTAAAATGACGAGTTTACCCACACATATTATGCATGTGAGGGAATTTAACTGATTCAAGTAACGTGGTTAGTTGTAAAGGATTGAACCAGCAACAAAAATAAACTTAAAGGATGTTTTAGCAAGTTTTAAACATTGAGGATGAAACCTGCAAGTTTGAGAAAACATAAAGGACGTTTTGTGCAATTTACTCTTTTGATAAATGAGCTAACTGGGTCGTGTTAAGGTTTCACAATTCTAGTTATAAGGGGTCTGTTTGATGTTCTTGACACGAATATAAATGCGAATCGTGTTTGTATAAAGGCATAATTACCATCAATCATTAATGATCAAATAACTTCAAATGTGTCTTTAGAAAAACAAATTCACTATATTCCTTTCATTTCTATACATATTAGCAAAAAGTTACGCATAGGTTCACCCCAAACACTTCACATACCCAATCCAGAAAAAAAGCACCAAAAAAATTATCAAAAATAAATAAACCCGAAAACCACTCGGCACTATTCTCGGATGGACCATTGAAGAACGCTCCATGTCATGAACTTGATCATATTCTGTACACACTTATGTTATAACTTATAACCATAAACACAATTAATCTCAAAGCTTCTTTGGCAGATTGTAATTTTTCTTAAGGAAGGTAGTAGCTGCCTTGTCGTTACGATGACACAACACTCTCAAGATCGTGTTTGGTTCGTTCGGGCCCCACTGGTCAGGTGTTGAAGGCAAAGGAAGTCTTGATTTGGTGGATGAACCATGACCATCAGTCAACATTATGGATTTAAATTGCTCAATAAGGCTGCAAGTATCAATGGAGAAAAGGGGTAGCACACCTTTGACAGTGACTGAATGTTTTTCTATCAATTCGCGAGGTAATCCATCACCATTTGACCAAAACAAATCCATAAGAAACCGAAAATCTTCTTGTATAATTGATGAGTCTTCTAGAGTGAAATTACGAGAAGGCCCTCCAGCAAGCAAAACCAACGAAAAACCTTCGAATGAAGCTCTCATTATGTTTGTGATCAAACGCGTTCGAACTGTGTTATCTTGTACCGTTACTGCTACAACTTCAAGATTCTGTTCTAGCTCTTGCAGAAAAGGCTCAATTCTTGAAGATGAAGTGTCTCCTACGTATAAATTGTCCCAAAATACATGCTTTAACTCTTCAAATATGATTTTATACGCAGCCGCCTCACATACTTGTTGAATCGCTTCTACACAAGAAGCCAAAGATAACTCGAAGTTTTTTCTTGAGCTGTTTATAATACCGTCACGAATCCCGATACTTTTTAAGTGGGCAACCGTCCTTTTTTCTAATTGTTCTAAATCTTTTCTGATGTGATGAAAAGTATTGGCGCGAACACACAACTGTGGTATATCATAGGGATCGTTGTCGTCTATGGTGTTCAGTTGAGATTTCCTCCTTTGAAGCATTTGTGACCGGTCTCTTTTCTTGAATACACCGTTGAGTTTTGACCCGCCTTTACATCGGGTCAAAGGCGGCAATATTGGAAGGAATGAACTTCTAGATCCTATAAATAAGAAGAAACAGAAAGTTAATTTTTAAGAAATATATAAGAAAAATGGATTATCATAACTATTGACAAACAACCCGTTTGACTCGCTTCATTTTTAGCTAAAGTTTCTTACTTTACCCATTAGAGGTCAAGCATAACTCAAATCAAACGGGTAAAATCTGAAACTTAAGCGAAAAATGAACCGAGTCAAACGGGTAGAAAGTCGCCTGGACCTCCTAAATCATTTTATTCAAAGTATCATATTATTATAATTATAATAACTTTTGACAAACTAGTTATAAACAAAAATTCATATATGCCAAAAGCGAATGTTTTTGAGTCAACCCGGCCAGTTTTACCCGTTATCCATCTTGGCCGTTTTCCTACATCTAGACTATTTACGATCAACAAGTTCATGTTCCACTTACCACAACCGGCTTTTGCCTTTAATATGTAATCTCGAAGGCATGTATCAAGACTGCTCATTAATTCGGGAAGTAAATCAGGATGCATTGGTATTGGCAACAAAAAGAATGCTTCCATAGTTTCATCAATAGTTCTTAGAACCTCCACCGCCGAAGGAGCAAACCGTTCTCTGTTTGCTTTCGGGTTCCACACCTATAAATGAAAATAAGCAAACCGTTAATGTATTTTGTGCATTAAAGGCATACAAAATTCTGCTGTAGTGATCATTCGGTAAGTAATAAAATACACTGAGATCATTCAATTTAACATGTCATGCTACTAGATATAAACACATCCTATTTATTCGTTAGATTATCAATTTAAATATTTACAAATATTATTATTTTCAACTTTAACATATGATTTTTTTCATAACGATCCAAGTATACCTCTTGCTGCAAATTTCGATCAACCCATTCTTCAAGTCTACCAACTCGAATCTTTATCCAAGATTTGACCAAATCTACTATCACGGCTTCAGCTTCATAAGGAGTCATCTCTTGAATTATCGACTTTCCACCATCATCACTGTTGACCGAGTCTTCCACTGCCATCTGTACCAAATCTTTTTCCAACTTATCGGCTGCTATCAACACTTGTATGACATCAGGAGTCAACTCTTTGATCCCTGAAACAAACTTCTGTACCTCTTGTCCAAAACAAGAATGTAGAGTTGCTACCGCTACACCAACCGCAAGAGGATGCCATTTTTGTAATATTGGACTGTAAATCTCCTTTTCGGTAAATGCCAAGTCGGTAACATCTTGCGCAAGCATACATAGTGCTGGAAGATGGTTTAGTTGACTTTTCGCTGACTTCCGGTTTATGCGGACTTTCTCACTCTCCTGACTAAAAGCCTTGCGCATCGATGACCTGATATAAATGTCAACGTTGGTATTTGCAACATCATCGATCTTCCTTCTACCATTCTCGTGAGGATTTTCTTCGGCCAATATAACGGCTGCAGTCAAACCAAGAGAGAGAATACTTTGCATTAAGTCAATATTACCCCTGTAAAACGACTCATGGTAAGCTAAAAGCCCTCTTTCGGCCCATTCCAACATCGAGTTCATCGTCAAACACAAAACCTTGGAATATCCGGAATCCAAAGTTGACTTTGCGTCCTTTTTAACTTCTAGCAATAAGTTATCCGCAGCAAAAAGAAAATCATTCTCAACTTGACCCGTGGATACATAATGGTTAAATAAAACCCACGAAAAACAAAGATTATGGAACCGCTGGTCGATTCCCAAAATGCCCCACGTCTTTTTTATGAGCTCCAACACCTCATCGACCTCTTCAATCATGGACGTTGGCTCTTCAACGTCAAAAAGAGCTTCGAGAAGAACTTGGTAGAGCCGAAGATTCAAAGGGGTCCCATCTGCCCAGTGACACGTGTCAGGGGCATAATCGTCAACTGACCGACAAGCAAGCTGCATTGTAACTTTCCGTAGAGTTTGAACCGCTTCACTGTGTCTTCCGGTCTCAATAGGCTTTTCGCGGGCCCCACGGATGAACTGCCGGAGTTGTTGAGCTGCCGGGTCTTTTCTGTCAAGAGGTAGTTTAGGATGGAGTAACAGCCCGGCCTCGAGTACTTTCAAGTTTCTTTTCTGCCATATCTCGTATTCTCGTTGTGTTTGGAAATCAGAAGATTTAAGTTGCTGTAAAAATTCTACGGGTAGAACGACCGACTCGATTCGCCTGCCAAGCTGCAAATTGTTTGTAATTAGGGCCTACTAATCTTCACAAGCACAAATCTTGACAATTTAATGCAAGTTTTTGCAAAAATATTAAGATAAAAGATTGTGATTTAGTAACTTAAAAACAATCAAAACCAGCTAAAAGCTCACAAAAAAACAGGAAAACAGTAAAAAAAAAATAAGCCACCAATCATGTGCTCTTTGCAAACTTACAAAACCCTAATCTCCAAACTTAAGAAAAAAATGTGTTCTTTGCAAATTATCATAATACTTGTAATTAAGGCCTAATGATCTTCATAAGCTAAAATCTTGACAACTTAAAAAGAACGTTTTTCCGAAAAATGCTAAGGCTGGAGGGTGTGGTATAAAACCCCTAGGGGCTTTATCACGCCACCTCAGTGTCACGTCAACGCCACGTCACACAGGGGGCTTTAAAGCCGCTTCCTTTAACTTGCAGGGTGTCGTATAAAGCCCCCCTTTACACTATAGCCCCCCCCCCCCCCTTTGACCAACATCTTCATCGTTCAAATCAATTGCCCCTCGTTAACGTGCTGGCGAGCTTACGATGGCGCCCCCGGGACGCTATGGAGGATGAGGTGGCGGGGTGGCGTTAAGCCACACCCACTGACCTAAGTAAAAGATTGAAATTTCGCACAAACTAACTTAACAAAAATCAAACCACCTAAAAATCCCAAACAGAAAAAACATATAAACCCTAAAAAGAAACAAAATCCCCAATCATGTAATCTTTACAACTTTCCAAAACCCTAAAATCACCAAAAAAATCAAACAAAACAATTCTTTCCATTGGGCAAAACACAGTGGCAACATGATCAGGCTTTTGTTGGTCGTTAAAAAAAACAAGTATCAAAATTGAGAATTACCTGAGCAGCAGCAATCCTCAACAAGGCACGCCTCACCCTAGAATCAACAAACTCCGGGATCCTCATCTGGACCCTCATCAACTCCCCCACAGTCGCCGGCCCATTCAACTCCGGCCCATTGGACTCCTTCTCCTTCTTCTTCTTAACCTTCATACCCAACGCCTTTTTCACCTTACTCGCAGTGGTCAAAGTCAACGACCTCTGCAACGACGGCAACGCCGACGTTTTGTCAGACGACCTACCCGACGACTGAGACACGTAGGTCAACGGCCTGCCTCCGCCCGAGCTCCGGCAGGCGCCGACGAAGATCTCGTACGCGGTTTCTCGGAGCTCCGAGTCGGTTAGATCCAGACCCGGTTGGTTAAACGGGTCGGATAGGCTGTTCTCAATTGGCATAATTGAATTGATGATCGGTGGGTTTGTTGATTGGATTATTTGGGTTTTTTTTCGGAATGATGCTTGCTTTAGTATGAAGAATGAATGATGTATGAGGTTTTTTTTTTTTTTTTTAATTTGCTTTACAGTTGAGAGGAGACGAGTGTTGGAATTGGAAAAGGTAAACTGAACGCGGTGAAGCAAACGGGTTTTTTTGTTTTTGTTGTTGGGTTTGGGAAGTTGGTTTTGAATAATTCGTGTATTCCGATGTCACGCGTCTGTTTGTGGGATTCAACGTTGGGCCCCCAACGCCACCAATATTGATGCATTCATCATTTTAGAGTTGGAACTTGGAAGTCAATAATCTATTATCTATTATATATAATAAACGAATAAAATTTGGGACACGTGTCGCAATATTAGGGCCTCCTAGATTCAGTTTTGGCGGGAAAATCCTGGGTCGCTTTTCAATTACGCGGGATCCGAATCCATTTTATTGACCCGACTTTTTGTAAAGTGGATCCTTTATATACTATTTTCTCATAAACTCATCATCCTCTTCATCCTACAGCAAACCCTAGACGCTACATCCTCTCTCAGAATCTATCTCTACATCTTCATCTTTCCCAATCAATCTTGGTGTTACTAGATGGTTTTGTTGTGGAAGCCCCGTAAATCCTAACCCGATCCAACCAACAATCCGAATCCATATATAAAGCCCTTTTATTTTCTTGATCTGAGACAAAACCCTAATCTCCTACATCTTCTTGGTCGCTTCATCTAGATATTCACACCGATCATCCTCTTCAATGTACAGGTAACCCTAGATTCATATCTCTTTAAAACGCTTGAGATTTGTGTAATGAAATTTCTCTGTTATATCTTATTTAGGCAAATTGCGATGGCATTTGATGGTCGCTTTCTTTGTTCGCGCGTGGGTTCTGAATCTGGAAAGTTCGTTGCAGGTGATATTTATGAAGATTGAAGATCCTGCTTTGTTTTTTCATTAATCGCGAATTTTAAAATTGATGCTTATTTTGTTTAGGATTGAAGATCCTTCATTTTCTGCATTTACTGGGTTTGAAGATTTATCTTTTCGCAGGTGTGTTGTTGATTGTTGGTTTTACTAGAATTGCGAATTAAATCTCTGATTGTTTGTATTTTTTTTTACGGATAAGTTACCTTTTGTGTATCATTGCTGTTGTTGTTCGGTCTTTGTGGTATTCTGTGGGTTATAACAGAGATAACGGCTAGGGTTTGTCATGGTGGTGGTGTCGGCTACAGTAGAGGCCAGGAAAAGCTTTCTTTTATGTGTGTGTTTTAGGAGAGATCTTGACAGCCAAAGCAGACTGTATGTAATATCATAATGGTAAATCAATTGAATTGTTTCAACTTATTAGATTACTTTTAATGTTACTTCTGTTTAGTTTTCTCAGGGGTTATCTTTCATGTCTACATGCACAATAGAGGAGGTTTCTTCCGGTTGCGATGTTGTTCGATTTTTTCCATTATATGTAAGCAATTTTTATAACTCTATTCTTTTATTCTTTCCTTTGGGTGACCATGAGAACCTGTTAAAGAAAACTAATGCCCCACACAAGTACTCCATTGTTGCATCAAGCAACTTTTTAATATCAATGTGAAATATTATATTGTTTTGCATTTGTTTTTAGGTCTACAAGAGACGTGAAATGTATGCTCTGATGGTGAAAAGAGCTGAAACAAATGGATTCAAAGGTATTATTCTTACTGCTGACAATCCTAAACTTGGCCGTAGGGAAGCCGACATAAAAAACAAGTGAAAATCATCCTAAAAACAGTGATCTTTCCCCATTTTTTCAGTTTTATTATATTTTTTTTCTAGAAATATATATAATCTCCTTTATTATGCGACTTTGTAACATTTTTACTCAGAATGATTGCGCCCCAGCTGAAGAATTTTGAAAGTCTTGTGTTAACTAAAGTTGATGATGCAAGTGAAAACCATAATTTTGTTTGGTTTTTATGGAGTTCCTTATTATGCATTAATTATAACAATTAATTATATGTGTTTTGCAGAATGTGGGTTCAAATCTTGAAGCTTCTGCATCCAGGAACTTTAATCCTTCTTTATCTTGGAAGGTAACGAAAGGAACCATATAATTTCAATCTATGATGTCTGTAAATAATAGATTATTTCACTAGAAGCAATTACAGCTCATATGTTTTGCAGAACATTGCTTGGTTAATGTCCATTACTATGTGATATAAATAATACCTCATAATAAATTATGTTAATATGAGATATAAAATTTCAGTTTTGTTGGTCTTTAGAAAAAAGAAGAAAGATGGCCATCAGACTAAACATGTTTAGGTTTATTTTGGACTACATAATAACGAACCAATTTCTTTCAAGAGTTTTAGAAGTGTCAAAATATTCAATATTTAGAGAAAAAAATGCATTAAACTCTTAACTGCTGGTAAACTAAAAAGGAAGGGTTGTTAAAGGCTCTTAAGGTAGTAAAGAATCTATCTGTCAACTAACCAAATGAATCTTACATCATAATTATTCTCTGTATTTGATATTGAATTCATTATTTTACTTTTGATATTTGCTAAATTTCTTTGTATATTGTCATGTTACAGTGGTTGGTGAAAAGATTTAATATGATACAGTTGATATAGCAGCATGTGAAAGTGCCTTCAAGCAACTTCTCACAGACGATAACACCAGAATATGTCAACATTTAGCAATTGTTGTTAATAGGGTGTATATGGGACCAAATGGATCAATACTTTGTTAATGAGAAGTCTATAGTTTTGTTTAGGTTTATTCCTGTTATTTTTTCCCTTGCATAAGTGTTTCCTTCTTCAAGCATATTGCTTAGATATATACATACAACCCATCAGGGGAGTTAACTGAAGATAGGTATTCAGGTTCGAATATTAATAATAAATGGTTTTGGGTTCCTCGGGTTCTTTCTTTTTAGGAATGTGAAGATGGGTATTTGGGTTCGGGTATTAATAATAATTGGGTTTGGGTTCCTCGAGTTCCTTCTTACTGGTTCAAGTAGCATAGGGGTGCACCCACATGTAAAGAAAAGGAGAGAGCCGCCCCAAGAAAAAAAATAGTGTCATCTAACGACAAAAGTCTTGATTGTCTTCACAATAATTAAAATCTTGGGTCCGTCTTTGGTACCACATAGTAGTATAGTATGGACACCGAAGTCTAATTTATTTATTTAAACACTTAATAACGTTTGAAAACATGTCTTTTCATTTTATTCAACGACATAATTCGATTAATATAAATTAATTTTACCTGCCCATGAAGCAGTCCAGTTTTGACATTATTATTTGACGTTTATCTACTTTTGAATCCACGACCCGAATCCGCGGAACCTCTATGCTTATAGAATGCTCAAAAAACAAGGTATGCACTTTGTGATTAACTTATCTAATACGTCACATTATTTAAGTTATTTAAAGTATACACTTTGAGTATTTAAAATTAAATTTTGCTGCCCGGGAAGCAATCCCGGGTGATAACCTAGTAAATTATATATATATATATATTAAGCCCATTAAGTCTAACCGTTTTTGAAATCAATCCTGGCCGTTTAAACTTGCTGAGATTAAATCCTGTCCGTTTAAACTAGCATAAATAACCGCTACCACCGGTGGTTCAGAGAAGTTACCTGGTAGTTTCCGGTGGTGGTTTCGTTCCATATATTTCTGGCCCATGATCTGGTGGTTTTGCTCCATTATTTCTGCCCCATTATCTACCTGCAACCGATAAATGTGGAGGATTTTCAAAATAACTAAAGCCACGATAAATGTGGAAGTTATGTTCAGGAAATCACAGTTTTGTTTAGCTGGAAGTTACCTCCTAAACCTCTGTTATTAATGGTTTTTATTTTTCCTAAAAAAATGGCCATGTTCTCCACCTTCCTATATTTTAGCTCCGTTGCAGTTATACATGTGCTTATAAATATTGAAACCTTGCCGATGAATAGTACATCCTGCTTTCTTTCTTTACCTTCTGTCGCTGGGTTTATGTCGTTGAACATGGAGCAGCATCCTGGGTTTTTGTTGCTGAACATGGAGCAGCAGATTGAAGATGCAACAATGGATAAAGCTGTTAAAGTAAGCTTCAGACATACCTGTTTATTTCGGCTGGTTGTAAACTCCACTTTTTTGTTTCTTTCAGGTTGCATCAATGGACAACTCCTTCCTTAGCCCAATCGTGTGTAAACCTACAAATGAATCGGATAAGGTAAGTAGGAGTTTTATAATCAATTTAATAGCTTTTTTATACCTATGATTTTATTGTTATAATTTATCATTCAAGTGATATATTATTGTCTAAAAAACAGGAAATTGATGACGTGGAGTTTGAGGCATCGAATGGTGGTCACAAAGACATTCCATCCAGTATCGAGGATAGCCAGCAAGCAAGCATCTGTGAATCTTTCTATGAATTGGCAAAAGTATATACATTATACTAAATTTACTTTTGTACACGTATTAATATTCTATTATTTTCATTACTTGAATGTTTTTTTAGGTTAGCAAGTTTAAGAGATTCGACAAAAGGGCAAATGCTTTAAAGACTTGGAAGTGGGATGAAGTGATACAAATTGATAGTGAAACCGAAGATGAAGAAGAGGATGTTACACCTGTGATAAAAAGAGCTAAGCATGCTTTTGTTGTTGAATCAAAAGTTGTTGGGTAGAAACAGAAATGTTTTTAATGGGTCTTGTAGTGGTGTTAGAAATTGTACGTTGTTGTTTTTATGTTTTTCCTTTCCTAGGGTGGACCATGTGGCTGTATCTTTTATTGTATTGAATGAAATGCCTCTTTTAAAGGTTCAACCCGTTTTAAGTTAACCTCTCTTTTAGCACTTTTGTCTAATTCGGTTAATCCGTTTAACATTTATTGGATTGACTTTGTAACACTAACCTTTGTGCTATATAGGAAGGTGTTATTTCGATTTAGTGGCATTTGTTTACATTATGTGGAGGATTCCTTCTATTTGATTGAGTAAAAAGTAATTATGTTATCGTAATTTGGTATTTAAAAGCTTGAGTCAACTAATTAATGGGATCACAATCAGATTGCTATGCAATGGATCAGAATTCGGCTCGTGTTTCAACTGTTGTAAGCAATTAGATTATATTATCTATTATATACTACTGTACAATCTTTTGGATAACATTTATGTTTGACCAAGTATTCATGTACTATAGTAATTTATAATATCTAATAAAAAATAACCACCATACCACGATATGTGGAATGTGTGTAATCACCTCAATTACTTCTTGATAGTGGGGGTATAGCCATATTCCATTTTTTATGGTATGGGTAACCGATTTCAGTGGTGGTTCATTTCGTTTTTTTATTTGTTTACCCTATACATATCAGACTGGTATTTTGTTTTGTTTAGCTTTTGTCAGTTACGTCTTGGTAAGAATGGAGCATCCTCAACAGAAGAAAACCACACGAAATAGAACAAAGAAGGTAACTAAGACAGTCAAACCAATGCCAAAGGTAGTCTTACACCTTCTCTAACATTCATGGGGTATTAACATATTGTTCTCAAATCTTATTTTATTTACCATGTGACAGCATGGTGACAAAGTTGAGGAAACTATTAGCGAATTGGTATGATTTTGTGTAAAACTTAATTTCACTTTTTTGTCTTAAAATTCTTTGTCTATTTTCGACTAAACCAAGCCTTTCATTTGTACTAGATTCGAAGGTGTGATCGATCCAACAAACGGGCAAGAGCTATACTAACTTGGCAATGGGATGATGTTATTGACATTAGTAGTTCCAATGAAAGTTGTCAAGTTGTTAACAACACCAGGGGTAAAGAAAATGATGTCGAGGACGAGTACGCTGATACGGCAGATTCAATCTGGTCAGTGAGGAAAAAGTCAAAGATTCCAAAGATTCCAAAGATGACTGTTTATTTTTAAATGGTAATTTAACGATGGTTTTTTCATTATTTGTTGAAGAGTGTTTTTGTGTGGTTGTTTTGGTTTCTCAATTGAAGTATGTTTTTCCTTATAATTATCAGTTGAAAAATGTTTTTCTTATGTTTTGTTTAGGTTTCTCCTTTGTTCAGCATGATTATGATTGATCTTCTAAATTTAATTTTTTTGTCTTTTAGATAAAAGTAATTTTTTATCTATCAAAAAATAGAAAACACATAGTTATTACCTGTGACAGTAGATATGTTCTGCCAAATTCTGCAAACAAATGTCTCGCCAGCCAAGCTCTTCATTTAACTGTAATTAGACAAGTATGAAATGTAACCTTTGATTTTAGACACTCGTATGGCTAATAATTTGATAAAAACTACTGCAAACTTCAAATTTCAATGAACACACACTATGTTCAAAAATTTATTTCACACATCTAAGCTGCTTAAATGTGCGTTTCTGTGACAAAGTTTTTTTACACAACTTTGTTTATTTCCACTGTAATTATTCATAAAACCAAAAACTTACACACGCACACACACTAAAATAGTCTATCAAAACAGAGGTTTGTTTATCTAAACATTTAAACCGTTCAGTGAGTACAGAAATAGTGTATGAAAACAACCGTCCACAACGAACTACTTACTCACTTTTCACTAAGTTGATAAACTTAGAACCACGCTCTTGAACAGTCTCTTTTGTATCCTGGATAACCTGGATCCCCCGCCATCCAAACACCAAAACTCAGATTTTCAATACCACAAAATGAATGCCTACCCCATCATCTTAATCAAAAGTTTTCAACATATACAGCAAGAAGACAGCATTTAAAAGCACCTTGATAAGATTTCTTTTTTAATACACATCCGTGTTTAGAGTACACAAATGAAAACCCAAACCCCTAACCAAACCCATCATCAAGATTAAAACTTTTCAACAAATACAACAACAAGTCACCATTCAAAACCCCTTTGATGAGATAAATATTTTGATACACTTCGTGTTTAGACTACATCATCAAAAACCCAATACCCTAAATTTCAAAACTCCCAAAACTGAAATCAAACCCATCGAGAACTTCAAAACTTTTCAACAAATGCAGCAAGAAGACTCCATTCCAAATGTCGTAGATGATATTAATTTTTGGATACGCATTTGTGTTTAAACACATAATAAGCTAACCCAAACACCCTCTAAGTTGTGTAAACCCTAACAAAGAAAAGAAATATGTACCTGATCACTGGGAGGATTGAAAGAAGGTTCCGTCTTTTTCTTCAATGACGACTCCACAACTGACGATCGATTGTTGGTGTCCCTTCCCTCCAGCTGCATCTCTGCTACCAGATCTGCTCGCCCAAAGAATCAATTTCCCTAATCTTCATCGGCGTTAAATTAACCCATCAAACATACTATCATCTCTCTCCGGCCTCACCCTCTATGTCTCTGAAGATGTAGTCAATGACAAGCATGACACAAAACAGGTAGGTTGTAATGGTGAAGAGGGAAGACCAGAGGTGAAGCAATAATCGTTCAATGTTTAAATTACAAAATTACCCCTGAGAGGCCTTTCATGTTTTGTTTTGTTATTATTAGGGCAATGTTAAATAAATATTATTTGTAATTGTAATGGAATTTCATATGTGAAAATTTGGGTCAATGGTTGATTTGCGTTGATTAGGCGAAAGTTTATTCATCAATCAAGCTTTGAGGAATGAACATTACGGATTCAATTTCATTTTGATCCTTCCAAGTTTCACATTTTATGGTAAACCAGTGGGTTTATTTGCTCTTTGAAACGGGTTCCGGTTGATATTAGTTGATATTGCCACTGTATATACGAATAAAAAGAGGTGTTTAATATTGGTCAACAAATACAAAACAAATATCAATTTTCAGCGTTTTTTTTTTTTGATTTTTTTTAACAAAAACGCCCCACTAAAGGGGCGTCTTAGTGGTTCTCATTTATAGTTGACATTCATTCAAAAGAATGTTAACACATCTGTTACTGTTTAAAAAAATGGTATTAAATTTAAATTATTTTGATAATTACCGATAATTTTAACCCAAAGAGTGTGATTGATAAAAGAAAAGGCAATACCAAACAATAAAAAAATTCTACTGATATATGATTTTTAATAAATTCTGAGCCACGGTCATCAGTTTATAGAGACCATATCAAAGTTTTTAATTCACTTTTTTCGATGACGTCAACCGGTGGGAGAGTATGTTCGGAATTAAATGATAGTCGTGGTCCGTATGCCTTTCGCTTGAATGGACACAACCATCATAGAATTGGCTCTCTGATTCCAACTCATGATGATGGTCGGCCTAGATTTGCGCAATTATATATTTATGACACGGCCCATGAAATTGATAATCGCTTTTATGCTTTAAGAAACTGTGTTCCATCATCTTCTGATGAATCCATTTTTCGTTCGTTGGTGGTTGACTTGCTGGCCATGCTTGATGAAAATAATGTATTAGTACAAGCGTTTAGGATGGCTAGGGAAAGGTTTGATGATTCGTCTAGGCAACCAGTTAGACTTCGCTTGCTTGGCACACGAAATACACAGGCTCGTCAATATAATTTACCCACAGCTTCCGAATTGGCTGCATTAATTCCAAGTGATGGTAATCCAACTGACTCGCGTGACATCCTTATTCAAGAGCGAGATACTTATACTACAAAACGCATTTCGGAGCTGCACCCAAGTTACATGTCTTTGCAATATCCGTTGCTCTTTCCTTATGGAGAGGATGGGTACCATCCAAACATTCCCTTATCACGTAATACGTCGGCAAGGAGGAAAAGCATATCTTTAAGGGAATACTATCGGTATCGTTTACATGTTAGGGATACTGAAGCTAGAACGTTGCACTTATCTGGCCGTTTGTTTCAGACGTATGTCGTTGATGCTTATAGTGCTGTTCTAGAGAGTGAATTAGATTGGTATAGGCGAAACCAAGCTACGATTCGTTCAGATCTATATAACGGATTGTATGATCATGTATGTAATGGAGAAACAACGTGTGAGTTTGTTGGACGCAGGGTTATTCTACCAGCGTCATTTACTGGGGGGCCAAGGTATATGCTACAACAATATCAAGATGCAATGGTGATTTGCCGTTGGGCTGGGACACCAGATCTTTTTATTACCATGACTTGCAACCCGAGATGGCCTGAAGTTGACCGTCACATTAGTGCTACCACACCTGGGCGGACAACATCAGATAGACCAGACATTCTTGCACGCGTTTTTAAAATTCGGCTTGATGAGCTTATTAAAGATTTAAGGAAAAAAATCATTTTGGCAAGACGAAGGCTGGTACGTTACTTATTTTTTTTAAGTTTACCTTCTTTAATTGAACATATATTTCATTATTCATAACTAAAAAATATGTTTTGCTTAATTTGTAGTTATTTACACAATTGAATTCCAAAAACGTGGACTTCCGCATTGTCATGCTTTGCTTTTTCTAGAACCTGTGGATAAGATTGGTACAACGGAAGATATTGATAGATATATATCCGCTGAACTTCCTTCTGAATTGCAAGATCCTGCTGCTTTTGCAGTTATTAGCAAGCAAATGATGCATGGACCATGTGGTGAACTAAATCCATCCAGTCCTTGTATGCATAATCAGAAATGTACGAAAGGGTATCCAAAGAACTATTGTGATGAAACATTTATAAGAAATGATGGGTGGCCCTGTTATAAAAGGCCAAACAATTCAAGAACAGTCCGGGTTGGTAGTCAAGATATTAGGCTTGATAATCGATATGTGGTTCCTTATAACCGTGACTTACTTGTCAAATATGGTTGCCATATAAATATGGAGTGGTGTAACCAGGGTATGTTGGTTAAGTACTTATTCACGTATCTTAACAAAGGTCCAGATCGTGCAACTGCAGTCTTGGAAGGTCCTAACAGTAGAACGTCTTTTGCATCGTTGTTACGAAACGAAAATGAAATTGAAGAATATATAAATTGTCGGTACATTTCAGCGATAGAAGCGTGTTGGAAGCTGTTTTCATTTGACATGAATTACCGTTCAGTTGCGGTTGAAAGACTACCATTCCATGAAGAAGGTTGTAATAGAGTCTATTTCCGAGATGATGCTGATGTTGCTGATGTAGCACAACGATCAACATCTGCCTTTTCTAAGTTCACTGCATGGATGGAGGCAAATCGGAATCACCCAGAGGGTCGGAATTTAACCTACGTTGAGTACCCAACTCATTACACGTGGCATGAAAAGGATAGGCAATGGATGCCAAGGTATGGTGGTAATACTATTGGTCGCATTTATCATGTGAATCCTTCTATGGGTGAGAAGTATTATCTTCGTTTGTTATTAAATGTTGTTCGCGGTCCACATAGCTTCAAAGAAATTCGTACAGTTGACGGTGTCGAGTATCCAAATTATATGTTAGCTTGTAAAGCACTAAGTTTGCTTGGAGACGATGTTGAATGGGTTGAGGATATACGTGAAGCCTACCAGTGGAAGTTAGGGAATCAATTGCGTGAGTTGTTTGTGACGATTCTTTTATTCTGCACAGTTAGTGATCAGTCGAAGTTATTTTATGACTGTCTTGAATACTTATCCGAAGATGTTGCTTTCAAACAGAGAGCACTTCTAGGTAACCAACTTGTGGTGTTCACGGATGAGGAGATACTTAACTACACGTTGGTTGAGATAAATTCAATTTTAAACAATCACAACAAATCATTGGCCGACTTTCCAACTCTACCTCAGCTTGATCCTCATTTAACGGATGATGGTTCCAATGGGTTGATTATTGCTGAAAAAACATATAATGTGCAAGAAGAAGCTGTGAAATTCAATGAGCTACATAGCGGGTTAAATGCTTTTCAAAGGCAAGTGTTTGATGCTATACTTGATTCAGTGAATAACAACAATGGTGGCGTTTTTTTGTATATGGCAGCGGAGGGACAGGTAAAACGTACTTGTGGAGAACACTTATTGCTTGCCTTCGTTCACGTAGGAAAATTGTATTATCCGTTGCATCGTCCGGAATTGCATCTATGTTGTTACCTGGGGGTCGTACCGCACATTCACGGTTTCGCATTCCTATAGATATTGAAAATGATTCATGTTGTTCGATCGACTACGGCAGCAACCTTGCTCAGTTAATCAACGCTGCTGATCTAATAATTTGGGACGGAGCACCTTTACAACACAGGTATGCATTTGAGGCTGTTGACCGAACCTTTAGAGATGTTTGTCGTGATAACATGGTTGACGCTCGGCATCGAGTATTTGGGGGAAAAGTTGTGGTTCTTGGAGGTGATTTTCGTCAAATTTTACCGGTTGTTCCGCATGCCCCACGTAGTCAGATTGTCGCGTCTGTTGTTAACAAGTCAGACACAATATGGAATGCATGTAAGGTATTTCATTTGACGACTAATATGCGCTTACAGAATGCAAATATCAGTGGAGATTCGCTTGAAAAAATGAAAAGGTTCAGCAATTGGATCTTGGCCATGGGGGCCGGTCGCTTGCCTACAATTTCATTGGTGGGGGAAGATGAACCTACGTGGATCAAAATGCCTAATGATCTTTTAATCCCGGTTTCTGAAAATCCGATTGGTGCAGTGGTTTCCAATACCTTTCCTGATATTTTAGAGAGAGTCAATGACATTCACTATTTAAAAGAACGCTGCATTTTGTGCCCAACGAATGATGAGGTCGATAAGATCAACCTTCACGTCCTTGAAAAAATGCCAGGTGAACTTCAAGAATTGTTAAGTGCTGATGAAATATGTCAAAGCACAAACAACTATGACGAGATGTGTGCTTTGTATCCACCTGAGTTTCTTAACACGTTGAATTTTTCTGGGATTTCAAACCATAGGTTACAGTTAAAGATCGGTGCACCGGTTATTTTGATGCGCAACTTAAATTTGCAAAAGGGCTTGTGTAATGGTACACGGTTGGTGGTTACACAAATTAGTCGGCGTGTTATTGAGGCAGTAATTATTACCGGTACACATGTTGGCGAAAAGGCATTTATTGGTAGGATCGATATGACTCCAACGAATACATGTTGGCCTTTTTCTTTTAAAAGAAGGCAGTTTCCAATAAAGGTTTGCTTTGCTATGACTATCAATAAAAGTCAAGGGCAAACTTTTAAACATGTTTGCGCGTATCTGGTAAATCCTGTCTTTACACATGGTCAGCTATACGTCGTTGCATCCCGTGTCACGTCTCGTGATGGCCTAAGGTTTTACATTGACAATACTGGGAAGTGCAATAACAACCTCACAAGGAATGTTGTTTACAAAGAAGTGTTCTACAATTTACCATCTGTAGCAACACGTGGTGTAATGTAGTCGCTGGTTGGTAATTGTATAGTTTTGAATAAATATGGACTATTTTCTTTTCATGGTATAAAAGGTGGTATTTTACTGTGTACTCAATATTATTGTTCTTGTCACTAATGTATTCGTTTAACGTGTGTATTTGAAAATATTGTCTTCATGTTTACCATATTTGTGTTTACTCATGTTTCACCAACTTTTCAGGTTTCCCATCACCATAGATAACTTTTTTGTTCATCCCTATGATATGTTGTACCGTCCTTTGCGACGTTGTAAGTATCTTGAATTTTCGCGGTGGACGAGAGTCGCTGCTTCGTCTATTGAACCGTGGTTGTTTAAACGCTATGTTTTTGATTTGGCTCCATTTGAGGATCTCACCAAACGCATAAATGATGATCACTATCTGACAGGTTTTACCGATGACGCTATCATTTGTTTTTATCTACATCATTATGTGTAACTTTCTTTTAAATGTAGATGTTTTTGGGGTACTACGCGCATGGGGTCCTGTTAACACTGAATCTTCAAACGTTCAGTCATGTAATCGGGAGATTCGTCACATAGTTTTATCTGATGAGCGGTAAATTTTATTGTCCTTTTTCTTTGTATATGTTAGTTATATAATGTAACTATGTTTTTTTTTCATTGTTGCTTTAAACAATATAGTGGCAACAAACTTAATGTTACGTTATGGGGCAAAGCTGCTCTCAAGTTTACTGACGAGGCTATCCGCAGTTATGGAAATAATCAAATTTTGGTTATTTTGACCGGTTGCAAGGTCCGAATGTTCGACGGTATGTTTTTTCTAAAATACTATGTATTTTCATCAGTTAATATTTCAACCTATATATAATAGTGTCAAATTATACCAGGGGGTCCGTGTTTAGTGTCAACGGTTGCCACTGAACTTTATCTCAATCTGGATTTCCCTATTGTCATTGAGGCCTTCAAAAACATGTACAGCAATTCTTTCCTAATTTTCCGTTCATTGTAACAAACGATTAGTCTACTTGTAAATACTAACTTTATTTATTTATTTATGTTAACAGTGTAGTGCCGCCTGTTATGTTCACATTGGATGATCAAAGCAACGAGGACATGTCTGTTGTTAGTGTATTTGACATCTATAATTATATTAAAGATGGTCTTGCTAAGGTATTGTTAGTGCTTTTTAGTCTACAACCAGCAGCTTTTACCATGGTCATGCCTAAATTTCTTCATATCTTTTTAAAGGGAAAAATGTACAATGTTGAAGGCACAATAATTGGTGTTGATTTGGAGGAGGATTGGAAGTACGTTCGGTGTACCATATGTCGTAAGAAGACGACTTTTTCAGATGCACGCTACCTTTGTTTGAAATGCAATAGATATGTCGTCAATCCCCGTCATTCGTAAGTTTCTGTAGGATTTTAAAACTAGGGATCACCTCGGTAACAAACAGTACCTAACAGCCCCACAACTGGGTAGCGGTACCGATACCTAATGTACTTGGTACGGTACGTTTCAGTTCCTGATCGGTACATATATTTGTCGACATAAATTGGTAAAACCGGTTTCGACCAATAACGTAAGCGGCACCGGAAAAGTTTCGTCAGTTTGTATTGATTTGGTACCGATAAAGTACCCGTTCAGTTGATTCGGACATTCGGTACCGGTTCCGGTTGATACATTAATACTGTGGTCTTACACACAAAGGGTTTTGACTATTATTCGTGGATCTGACTTTTTTATTCTTATATATTGTTATCGGTTTTCTTTATTTAGGTATAAACTGGCTGTTCAATTATGGAACCAAGAAAAAGAGATTACATGTGTTCTCTTTGACGATGCTGCAAATCTTCTTCTCGGACTTACGGCTGAACAATTGATTATAAAGACCTTATCAGAGGTATATTTTTATATATTATCATGTACTAATTATGACATATATGTCTTTGGATCTTTATACTTAAAAATGGCCATGTCTATATACTCATTCATGATTTTTTTTTCATGCTTATGTTATCTTTTTTTTCTAATTTATAATACTTTGTCTTGGTGTTTTTATAGGGTGCTAATGATCCGTATTGGATATATGAATTTCTGATGGACGCTTTATGTGCTCGGCATGTGATTTTTAGGATAAGAGTTGATGATTACAATTTGGCACCTACTTACAGTCCACGCTTCACCGTATCAAAATACTTGGGTGACGATATTAATAATCTTGCTACCACTTTACTTCCTTCAACATGTCCTTCTGCTGATGTTCTCCATGACGAAGCTAGCGAGTTTTTATGTCGGATCAATGATGATGAATGGGACATGATACACGAGTCATTATGGGGACCACGTATTTTGCCGACAGAATCTAAAACGTCGTTGTCATCGGTAATTCATTTCACGTGTAAATCAACTTCCTATATATACTTTTTTTTGTTTATTCTTAATGTGTGTGTAATACCTTTAGGCGATTGTTGATACGGAACATGAGGTTGATTATGCTAATTCTCAGTTTGCCCCAACAAATGATCCCAAAAATACGCCAAATTTGTCAGATGCGGACCAGACGACAACTCAACAAGAAGAAAATACGTCATCGGTAATCTTTTTTATATCTAAAAACCTTTGTGCATATACTTTATATTGCTTACATTCAAATTTGTGTAACAACTTTAGGTGGTTGATAACGTGGAACATGAGGTCGACACTGGCAATTCTAAATGTTCCCGGGTAGATGATGCTAGATGTACACCAACTTCATCAGATGTCCACAATGCAACAAGTCAAGAAGAATGGTAGTTGTTTTTACATGTAAACAAACTTCATATTTATACTTTCTATTCCTTGCTTTCATACTTAACTTTCAAGTGGTTGTTGATGTGAACCATCAGGATGCGTCAGTAGACGATGCCAAAAATATCCCATCTTTGACAAATGAGCATCGTGCATCAACTCAACAAGTCGAAAAGAGGCTATCTTCGAGGTTAAAGAGGACGATCCAAAAGCCGAGAAAATTGAAGCAGTAAACCACGTTTGATTGTTATAACACTTTTCCACCGTGTTGTTTAACATTTACTTTTGCATTAAAACGACAATATTTCAAGTTTTATCTCTCTATCAGTTTTATTTTATATTGTTTCTGGTTGTACACCGTTCACGTAGGTTTTCCTTTTATAAATTAGAGCAAAATGCAATTTGCGTCCTTTTGATATGTGTGAAACATCAACCTGAGCTCGTAAATTTATTATTTGGTTTTTTTAGCCGCTGAGCTTATAAATTCATAACAGTTTGAGTCCTCCGTTATTAAAAAAATTATTTTCAGAAAATCCATTGTAGTGACATAATTGTCATTCCCATGTTACCCTATTTTTATATGATACCCCTTTATTCGTTTCACATGAAAAACTTTAAACACTCCAATTCATCAAATGTAAGTAAATAAACATACAAAGAAGCTTAATTAGTTCAGTTTCAACGATAATCACATGGTAAAATAACCTCAATTAGATTCGAAGACAATGGGTTTACTATTTTAAGTTTCTTCCACATTAAGGTAAGATATAAGACGAAATTTTTTTTGACTTTAATCAAATTTAATCAACTAATACCAGGTTGTTATAAGTTCCTTAAATGCAAAGACCAATCATTTGAAATGCTTCAAGAAAACTAACTCACGGTGCGTTCCAATCGAGCTTAAACGAGCTCAAGACTAAAAGTTAAACAGTCAAGCATCAAACATGGACAGAACATATTACTAAGTAAAACTTGGTAATCTTGACAGAACTTACAGACTCGATAACAAAAGACCGTAACATACACCGTAACATACAGCATAACATACAGCGTACCATACACCGTAACATACACCGTAGCATACAACGTAAACAAGACGTTGTACTGGTCTAACAAAATTGTGGATCTTTATTGATTGGTGCACTTCAGAATGTAGCTGATAACCCCTTTAGTGTAGCTCTTCGGTTTTCCTTGAAATTCCAGAGCTCGCTAATTACGTAGCTGCCACCGCTGGGGTTATATTCATTCAGATGCAATTGATCGTTCTCATCAATCACTTCCTTAAGTGCACCGCACAATCTTCTAGGAGGTTGTCAAGTGTTCTCGCCTTCGTAGTTTGTTTTTGCGTATCTTTACATCCGCAGCCATTCTGTACAATAAAAACATCCATAGTAAGACAAACCGAAATTCATGTACTGGTATAAATTTTCATACCTACTGTGATGAAGAAATGAACGAATGAACCTTTTTTTAATGGCTGATGTTATTTTTTTTTTCACCGTTGATCAAATATTAAAACTGCTTATTTTTTGTTCTTTAGTTAATAAGTTAAACTTTAGTTTATTCTTCTATTTCCTGTGTAAACTTTTTTCAGTTCATTACAACTATTAGTATAGCAGTATGCATCAAGGTAAAATCTTTGTGGGTTTAGAATAAGTTAAACAACAGCCTTTGTCCAGAATCTTGTGAAGGTGTGTTATCGGCTTCAAACCCCTCAACAAGGTGTGTTGTTAAACAACATTAAAAACAAAGATGAAAGTAAAGTAGACACAGAGGCATAATACTTAACCATGTAGACACAGTTAAAACACATTTATGCACCTGAAGAAAAAAACAATCTTACTAACTATACACCGATGTCAAAAGAAGCAAGTTCAACTATTGAATAAGCCCATAAGTATTAGAACACTCATATATAATGTATCAACAGGAAATTATTAACATGTATTTAGTTAAAAATTAAACAACTATTTATAATTAGTCATAAGTTCAATATAATCAAAATCAACAGAATAGTTCATGTTCTTTCATCACATAAACCTTGGCCTCACAAATAGTAGTCCATATGTTACATCTAACATTCTTCATGTAAAAACACAAGATATAAACGATTTTGAAAGTTAAGTATGCTCAGAAAGGCGTACAACAGGAACAAATATCAAATCTATGAATCGTACTAATACTTTTTCAGACTTTAATCGCAGATTTACATCCAAAAAATAATAGTAATAATAAGCATAAAAAGAAAAAAAGAAAGAAACCCCAACAAACAGGTTTCTCTTTGTGTATTGAAGAACCCAGATCAACACAAAACAAAAGTAAATGAAGGTCCATTGTTTTTTCTGATCACAACCCAACCACGAAACCCTAATTATGCCCTATACGAATCTGACCTTTGCAGCTTTGCGCGATTTAGCAGTTGAAGATGTGCACTTGCCGGAGTGGTCTCGCCGATCGGCAGTTCACCGACTTCTCTGTGTCGTAGTGTCTGTGTTTCTTCTCTCCCTCTCTCTCTCTCTCTCTGTGTGTGTTTTGATCTGATGGATTGAGGGGGACTTGATGTGTATCGAGAAAAGGAAGTAGTGGGTGGCTGTTATAATAGCCTGTTGACTATTGAGGTGCATGGAGAAAACCAAACGGTGGGTAGATTATAAATGGTGAAGCTGATGTTTATCCATAAGGGTAAATATTGTTTTTTGTATATAAATTAAAATTGTTATTTTTGTTTATAATATTCTTTAGACGGGCCATGAACAAATGGTATAAAATATTGACGTCATCCCGATCCTAATATCGATAATTCTGATCCTGACATGTTTCGGTATTGGAACTGCTATCCACATTTTGGTTTTTTCGTTATCGGTATGGTGTTGTACCGGTAAAATACCGACTTTTTCCCTCAAAATACTGATATCTAACCGAACCGACATGTTTCTGTATTGGTATCATGTATTCATGAAATTTCGGATAGGGATTATCGGTGTCGGGGCGGGATCGGGACGGGATCGGTATTCGCTCATTCCCACTTTAGTTTTGTGTTCACTTAATGTGTGCGTTTGTAATTTTTATTTTGACCTGCTTTTAAGTTTTTGGCTTCTTAAAATTTAATATGTCATTTTTGTAGTGTTTGGATAATGTTTTTGCAAAATATGTTTCACTGGTTTTAAAATTAAAAAAAAAGTTCGATTGTTGTACTATTTTCAAATAGGAGATGGAAACGAGGAAAAGGAGAAGCAAACCGAAAAACCATGAATATACATTGTCTTTGTCTGTTACCTTAGCATAACCCGTCCAACGGACGGGTATTAAACTAGTTATTAATGAAAACAAACAAATTACAAACCACTCCTTTACCCACCCCAACTAAAGGTTGCACTTGGTGAATGAAAGAAAAACAATAATACTCTCATGACTCATGAGAACTCGGGGGAAGGCAAAGGAGAAGGATCCAAGACAAGAGTGTTTCGACAATGTGGAACGACTCCGGAGGCACAAACTGGAAGAGCTTAGGAAATTGGGTAAGAATGGGGATGCCTAGGATTCAATATGGAGTCCAAGAGAAGACTCAGAGAGGAATAACTAAGAAAAGGCTACGACTTTCTTCATATTTAACCTCCCGCATAGCGATAGATTTTGGCAGACTTTCGATCAGTACAAAAATTTGGTAGATACTTTCGTTCCAGAAAAACAAAGATGCAGTTGGAAAAACGTTCGGACACTCGAGCTAGCAAAGATTAAGATTTATGGGGTAGTGATAGGAGTAAACGTCGTTAAGTATTAATTGAGACGACACTTGGAAAAAGAGTGGAGGTACTGGAGGGGGTGCCCAAGGGATATCAATGCACTTGAGACCCCATCCCAAGCCTCTGGAGGATACGACATATGGGGTCAAGAATGGAAGTGTATCCGATATCAAAGATGTCTTCCTTGGATTAGATGAGTTTTGATCAAGAAGGAAAATGGTGAATTTCAATGACATCGGGGATCTCCCGTCATTATCTAGGCGAAAGAACTCATTGTTGGGGTAATGTTGTCGTTGGAAGTGTTGAAAGTCCTTCATGAGGAAGTGTTGAAAGTGGAAATGGGATGTGTTGCAGTTAAATATTTGAGAGGGTTATGTGTGTTATTCTCTTTCTCCGATTTTGATAAAGCAAGAAAGTTTTTGGTCGAAAATGAAGTCGTGTGGTCTAACTGGTGTGATAAGTTAATTATTTGGGATGGTCAGATGTTGAAAATCAAGAGAATTACTTGGCTCTCGGTTCTGGGAGTCCATGTGGACCTTTGGGATGCAAGAGTAATAAACAAGATCTATGGGAGGTTGGGTCGCATCGTCCTGCCGACAACAACCTCCATTCTAGATGGAGCCTTATGTACCAGCGAAATCGGGGTCCTGGTATCGCATGGGAATCCCATCTCGGAGGTAGCAGATGTGACATGGGGATCTAAAAGATGGGAGGTTTGGATCTCCAATGATAGATCACAATCGTTACCACCCTCTGTCTTTGTTTGCGGAGATTTTTGGCGGATTTCGGCGGGGGTGACAAGCCAAAGGACAAAACCAGCGAATAAGGTATTGAACATACTCTGGTAACTGCGAAAGTTGAACCGGTGCCTAATTCTGGAACCCGGGAGGAAAGTATCGTAGGTAACAGTAAGGCAGCTGGCTTGGATGGTAGAGAAAAAGAAAGGGTGGAAAACTATGATGATCTTCCAAACATAAGGGACGATAGTGTGGAACCCCAGGTTATTAGGGATGAAGTCAAAAGTGGGTCCATATTCAATCTTTTGAATTTGGGTATGATAATCTTGAATATGGCCTCAAGATTGGGTTTTTGACAAAGTTGATTAGGTTGGGCCTCATGATAAGAAAAGAAAAAAACGCTTTAGGAAAAAATGGAGATCTAGGCCCAAACTTAAGATTATGAAGTCATAACTTCCAAACCTAGATTGCAAGTTGAGGGATTGGTCACATGGGAGCTTGTCAGCTTTAGAGGGTGGAGACTGTAAGTCCAGATACGAGATCACAATGATATCACACAAGCTTGTTTGGTGGCGGAATCACACAAACAAGCAATGATTCAACAAAAGAAAGGAGATGAAGTAGAATGCTTAAGATTGATGATTAGATCTTGCATACAATATGAATGTCTGATATATGTTTCCGATGTATAATGTTTTTGCATGTCAAGTCTCGTTTTTTATCATTAAATGCATGTAAAAACAAGTTACTTTGTCAAGTTTATTTGTGCAAGTTTCAGATGATGATTGGAGGCATTTTGGATTGATATAGCATCATGGAACAAAGCGGAAACATGCGGGACAAGAATGGGAAGCAAAAGAGGCAAAGCAAGGTTCAGGTGCCGTAAAATCCGCCCCTGGCCGTATTTTCCGGCCCTTCCTGGCGTTAATTGGGAACGTATCCAGTACTTGGAGCGGAAAATGAAGTGGGCAGAGCGGAAATTCCGCCCTACGCCGGAAATTACGGCCTATTACGGTTCTATGACGGTTTTTCACATTTTTGGACGATTCTAAAGGGAGGAGGTCATATTTTTTCATCTATTCTGGACCATTGGAGGCTAGGAGACATCAAGGAACAAGGAATACTCATTCAAAAAGTGTTCTAACATCAAGATTTCTCCAATTGCAACCGAAATCGCAACATATCTTCATCAAACATGATCATGTGTGGCTAAAACCCTTGTGATCACAACCAAGGGCTAGGGTTTGTATGCCATTTAGTTCAATTTGAGTTGTTTATCTATGTTGGACATGAATTCATGGTGTTTGTTAGAGATCTATGACATTTGCCAAGTTTTTATATGTTATTTCATGTGTTGATTGTTCCTAAACGTTGTTTTCTTGAATCACTTCATCTATTTTGAGTTAATTGGTGTTTAATCATTGAATGTCAAGATATATGATTGAAGGTTATGTTAACATGTTTATATTTGATGGTGATCATTTTGTGATAGCCTAATTACATCGGTGTTCAATCGTTGTAAGCTTAGATACACAAGTATAGGTCTTTCAATACTCAATTCGCATATGATGTCACAAGATTATGTCTATATAATCTACCAAACCAGATTCGCAAACTTAAATTACTAATTGTGCTATCAAACTTGATACTTGGTTGTGCTCATTGTTACTTTATTGAATTTACAATTGTAGTTAATTCTAATTTCTTAAATCAAAACACAAATCCAATTTTAAGTTTTTACCATGTTTTGCAATCGATTGAGATCTTACACCAACCACTAGCTCTTCGTGGTTCGACACCCTATTTGCCACTACTAATTTAGGGTACTTAGGAGCATATAATCTTCTTATCTTTGATCGGTACTTCGACGTCGATCAAATTTTGGCGCCGTTGCCGGGGAGCACGTGTGCTTGGTGTTTGTTTTTAGTTGATTGCTTTTCTGTTTTTGTTAAATATTGCTAAAAATCCAAAAATATCATAAGTCTTGTATCTTTTTATCCTTTGTCACGGTTGGTGTGGTGATTGCGCAGGTAGGAGTTTCATTGCATGCACACTAGACATTCTGGAAGATCATCACCATTAGCATTTGTTCCGGAGATAGGAAGATTAGAAAGGCATAACCGAATTGTCCATAGAGCAAGCTTGACTTCAAGTCCGACTTCTTCATACATTTCTGATTCTGAAGAAAGCGATACCGAAAGCACAAATATGGCAGGTGGTGAAGGTGATCCACCACTACCCGGAGTAGACACTCATTTCAGGCCGACGATCTTTAGAAACCCATCTCCAATTGTTACACCGGTTTTAAATGGGAGAGTATTTGAAATCCGGCCTCAGTACTTGGCTATTTTACCAACCTTTAGGGGAGTTGCATCAGACGAGCCTTACACACATTTGATTGACTATGCAGCAATATGTAGCACCATTGGGAAACAAGGCTTTACACCCGAAGAGGTAAAATTACGTCTTTTTCAATTTTCACTCAAAGATAGAGCTAAACAATGGTTTTCAACTTTACCATCTGATAGTATTCGAACATGGGATGAAATGCAAAGAACTTTTCTTGAGGAATACTATCCGATGAGTAAAACTAGTGAAGCTCGAAATGCTATCAAATCTTTTAGTCAACATGTTGGGGAAACATTTCATGAAGCCTTCAAACGTTTTAATGAAATGCTTAGAATGTGTCCTCATCATGACATCCCTAAATGGGATTTGGTCAAAATTTTTTATGATGGTTTAGTTACCGAGGATCAAAAAGTTGTTTTTGCATGTAGCGGTGGAACCTTTTTAACTCATGATGAGAATTATGAATGGAATTTTTTAGAAACTTTAAGTAAAGGTTTAAAAATTCAAGCTTCCGCTGATCGAAGTGTTAAACCACATCAAATTAAAGTTGTAAATGACCAACCTAGTAATGAAAGGTTTGATGCATTAGAAAAGAAAATTGATATGATTTGCCAAAAGTTGGGAAAGGATGTTTCTCTTGTTTTGCAGGTACAAGAGTTATGTGAAATATGTGGAGATATGGGGCATGTTGCTTTTGATTGCCCTATGAATTTTGGAAGTAACGAAGAAGTTAATCAAGTACACGGGGAAAGGAATATGAATTCTAACACGTATCATCCCGGATTGCGGAATCATCCAAATTTCCGATATGGCAACCCCGCTAATCAAATGAATCCTAACTTTCAAGGATCAAGTCAACAAGGTGGACAACAACAATTTCAGCCTCGTCAACAAAACTTTCAAGGTAACTATCAACGGGGGCAATTCAATAAAGGATTTAATCAAGGTTTCAATCAAGGTGGGTACCAACAAGGAATAACTCAACAACAAGGGTACTCAAGAAATTTCCAACAAGGTCAAAGTCAAAATCAAGGCCAAGCAAGTTCATCACAAGGAAATGCAAACAATGAAGGTTCAACCAAGTTAGATGAGATTTTAGGAATCCTAAAAGGGGTGGTGCAAGAACAAGAAGTTCAAGGTAAGACCGTAGGATCTCTAACCCAACAAGTTGGTCAACTAGCGGAAGAAGTAGCTATAAGACGACCGGGAAAGCTTCCAAGTGACACAACAATCAATCCACAACATCAAGGATCATCATCAAAGAGCAACAAAAATGCACACGTCAATGAGGTATGTGTTCTTAGAAATGGTAAGTCTTATGAGCACAATGTTGAAACTCCATCAAAATTTGTTGAAGGTGTGGTGGAGGATGTTAGTGATGGATCCGATAATGACCAAGAAATAGAAACTCATGTTACTAAAACTCAACCTCATCAAGCTTTTAAAAATTCAACAAATCAAGAGGTTGTGGGTAACGAGTTTACTAAAGTGATGGATAAGGGTGTGGAGACTAATACCGCCCCATATCCTTCCGCTTTAGTAAATCCTATGAAAGCATCGATTTATGGGAAAAGAGGCCCCCGACTTGGGGAAATTGGACCTCATATGAGAGGGAAATGTATGTTCAGCAAGCCAAGGAAATAGCAGCTGCTGCCAAATGGAGAGCTGCGCAGGAAAATAGTTTGAAGACATGGCAAGAAGAGCAAGCCAAACTGGTCCAAGAAAGGTGGGAGAAACAAGAGGCTTATGAAAAAAGCCGAATTTATGAGAGGGAGTGGGAATACAACCGCAGGTATGAATACATGGAAAAGATGAGACGTTACTTCGGTCAGACTTCAGGTCAGGAGCACCAACCATGTCCACAAGGTTACTTCTCAGCATGGTTGCCCCTTCAGTCTCATCCTTCATCACGCACTGGGGAGGGATTGGGCTCCAGCTTACAACAAGATCCTTCCAACATGCGAGCTACACACATGAGCTTGATGGAGTCTTTATTTCCCCCTTCTCACTCTCACCCGGGTCATGATGCGGGTGGCAGTTTCCATTGATTGTTTCAATCAGGTGCATGTTCCCTTTCCATTTTGTTTTGTGTTTTGTGTTTGCATGAGCATAGTGATGTGATGGTGTCCGTTTATTTGTTTTTGTGTGTGTTGCATGTAGGAACATAGTAGTGTGGTACGCTAGTTTGCATTTTCATGTAGTCGCATTTGTTTCAAGTTTCTAATAAAGATGAACTCAAGTTGCTAAATGTCACACATGCTACGTGTTTGATTGATGAATGAATGAGTTAAGTCCTTGAAAAAGTGTTACACATAAATGGGAAATGATGAAATTCTGGCATGCGATACTTAGGCATGAAGTTGATCCGAAAAGAAGGGATAATAGGATTTGTGATGATTGTACAAAAAAAAAAAAAAAAACACACACATTCAAGTAACTGACTTTGTACATGCAAGTATGATTAGGTATACAATTCATTGCATGTTATATCCGGTGAATAAGCATAGGTCCTTTGGCATGGTTAGCCCTTTAAGTTGCTTGATAGAGTACACTTTGCAAGTTAAATAGATAGAAATACCTAATTAAGGGTAATATGCCATATGCTTGTCAAAACATGTTTCACACGTTTACCCATATCCTTCCATTTTTGTGAGAATTTGAGCCTACTCGAGCACATTCTTATATATCATGCTCTTTTCTTTGTAGAGGGTTACCCAAAATTGTACATTATGGTAGAACTAGTGTAGTTATACATTCCAAGATCTTGAACTGAGATTTATGCAAAAGTGATAGAGGCGTTAGGATACCCTTTCTTGATTAAAACCATTTCATTTGATTAAACCACCCTACATTATCCATTAGATCACCAATTCGAGCCTATTCCTTCCATTTGTTAAACCCACAAATATTCACCCAATTTACCATTAAGCCATTTCTACCTCTTCTTTTAACCTTTTTGATGAAATCCGGGTCAACGTCGATAGTTTGTTTAGTTTATTGTGATATCCATCCAAAAAAAAAGAAAAAAAATGTTGCTATGCATGAGAGGTCAATTGACCAAAGTTCATGGTTCCAAAAAAAAAAAAAAGATGAAGATATGTTAGTTCTTAGTTATTGTGTTATGTTGTAGGATCCGGATTTCTTCACCTTTTAGCCATTTGTCCAACATTAATTCCAAAACATTCACCCAAGCCAACCCATGAAGCCCTCTTGATTTGCATTTAGTCTTTTGTTAATAGGTGGCGGTTTGATTTCTGTACTAGCATATGCTAATAATGTTGCAATTGTGGGTTGAGCGTTTCAGAAAAATTACTAGTACCATTTTTACTAGTCCACTAAATAACCCGAGGGGAGTGATACATTGTGAGGAGTGTGAAACCCTATGTATTAACAAGTTGAGGCATATTAGGTTTGATTAGGTAATTCGTACTTATTTGCTTGCTTGGTTGTAAACTCTTGATTGTTGTAAGTCTTGTGGGTTGGGTATGCCTTATGACCTTAGCTTGCATTGGTGAAAACATGTGTGTGTTAAAAGCTGACCATTACCCAAGTGTTGCATTGAAAGTTACTTGAAATTTGCAACTCATAAAAATGTACAACATCTATCAAGCCTATTTTGAACTTCTCGGGGAGACGAAGTGTTTTAGAATTGCAAACCAATCTGATCCCATTGTAATCTTCTTTTTCGGGACGAAAAAGATTTAAGTTGGGGAATTTTGATATATGTTTCCGATGTATAATGTTTTTGCATGTCAAGTCTCGTTTTTTATCATTAAATGCATGTAAAAACAAGTTACTTTGTCAAGTTTATTTGTGCAAGTTTCAGATGATGATTGGAGGCATTTTGGATTGATATAGCATCATGGAACAAAGCGGAAACATGCGGGACAAGAATGGGAAGCAAAAGAGGCAAAGCAAGGTTCAGGTGCCGTAAAATCCGCCCCTGGCCGTATTTTCCGGCCATTCCTGGCGTTAATTGGGAACGTATCCAGTACTTAAAGCGGAAAATGAAGTGGGCAGAGCGGAAATTCCGCCCTACGCCGGAAATTACGGCCTATTACGGTTCTATGACGGTTTTTCACATTTTTGGACGATTCTAAAGGGAGGAGGTCATATTTTTTCATCTATTCTGGACCATTGGAGGCTAGGAGACATCAAGGAACAAGGAATACTCATTCACAAAGTGTTCTAACATCAAGATTTCTCCAATTGCAACCGAAATCACAACATATCTTCATCAAACATGATCATGTGTGGCTAAAACCCTTGTGATCACAACCAAGGGCTAGGGTTTGTATGCCATTTAGTTCAATTTGAGTTGTTTATCTATGTTGGACATGAATTCATGGTGTTTGTTAGAGATCTATGACATTTGCCAAGTTTTTATGTGTTATTTCATGTGTTGATTGTTCCTAAACGTTGTTTTCTTGAATCACTTCATCTATTTTGAGTTAATTGGTGTTTAATCATTGAATGTCAAGATATATGATTGAGTTAATTGGTGTTTAATCATTGAATGTCAAGATATATGATTATTCGTTAGTAACGATAGCAGCTTCGACCATTTTCGGATCATATACCCAGAATTTGAAATTCTTTAGAATTCCCTTTGCGAACTTTCAAGAGATGGGAATTATCTTTTCTTTGTCAGTCGGAGGCCAGATGACAGATTTAAATGTTCTCTTGGTGAAAGGGTCACCAACACCAGGGTTTCTTCTGATCTCTGATTCAGCAGTCTTCATGGTTGGGAAGTTATTCTTAACTTCTTTCTCAAATTTAAAATGGAACATCCATCCTCTACTTCTCTTGTTTTGATCAGAATCATGATATGGGGCTCGCAGTAGACTTTTCAAATCAATCTTCGTCCAACTCTCAAATTGAGATTCCTTGGCGTAATATCTTCTGTGCCCACTCTCACGTGTAATCAGCCACAGATTCTTATCATGGTTGTACCTCCAGCTTGCGACCGCAGACTTGTTTCCCACTTTATCATAGTGGCTAGACCCCAATTCCATCACAAAATCTGGCCTCTTTGTTGGATCTTTGAGCTAGAAGTTTTCATCTAGAGGATTCAAATCCTGATTCTTCATAACAATCATTTGCTTGTTGCTTTGTTTCTTTTCACGCTTTTTGCTCTTCTTCTTCGGCTCAGCAGCTAGATAAGCATTCAGGCCTGCTTCATGTTCTGCATCAGCTGCTGCATTTGCTGCTGCTCTTTCTTCAGGTGTTTGCTTTGGACGGCCAATGTTGAATTGTTCATCTTCTTTGTCAATGAATTCATTTCCAAGCTTTTTTCTCCAACTTGGCCTTCAGATCATACACAACAGACATTAACATGCCTAAATCACCTTGCAGCTGATCTATTGTTTGATCCTTGCTAGAGATTTGAGCCTGAAGAGAGGAAATCTGAGCTTCTTTTAAAGCAGAGTCTTGTTGAAGCGCTGAAATCTGAGCTTCCTTCATTGCAGCATCATGTTCTAATACAACCACTCTTCGTCACAATCTTGCCACATTCACATCTTCATCACTATCACTTTGTTCAACGACTTGTCTTTTCTCTGTTGTGTAACGAAACGCAGCTTCATCGTGTTCAGTGAATCCAGCACCACTTGAGCTTCCTGCCTCAAACCTGACACCACTTGAACTTTCTGGAAGCGAGTGTGTCGTTTCGAAGTCAAAATCAAAGTCAACGTCAGGCTCTTGTGTGCTGGTTTCCATTGTGGCAACAACAGTCTTTGGATCAGTGGACAAAGCAAGCTCTGGTTTGGAAATAGGGCCAAAACGATCAGATTCAGGAGATGTGTTGGTTCGTTGTCTTTTGTTTGATGCTTGTTCAATCTGTAATGGCTTCAATTTCAGCTTGAACTTGATCTTCAGTGGGAGGTACGGACGAAGGGTTTCCGTCACCACTCTGCAAGGTCATAAGTAGGGCCGCTAAGTTCTAAGTCGTTATCAGATCCGGTTGTGTCACGGTTTCCTCAACTTTCTCAGACGTAATCACTTCCACTTCACTGTCAGAATCGGATTCTTCTTCACTAGAGTCTGAATCTGAATCAAGAATCTCAGTTTCAACCTCAGCTTCGCCAGTAACCATTTGCTATACATCATGTTCTTCAGCTATTTGAGTATTTAAGGGTTGGGGCTGGTGCAATTTTTCTTAAGGAAGCAACAAGACCACCCCTTTTGAGCTTTGGTATAAAAAGCCACCTGAGTTGCATAAGCTGAGAGTTTGGGGTTGTAGAGCCATGGTGAGGCTCACTGATCCTAAGATAAGGAACATAGGGGAAAGAGGTATAGACTGCATTTTCATTGGGTATGCGGAGCATTCATTTGCTCACAGGTTCTATGTTATAGAACCAAATGACTACGTGTCAGTGCATATGATGTGCGTGTAGTGTAATATATTTAAGTGTATATTTTAAGCCCTTTTTACACTTTTTAGCCAAGTTTTAAATTTATAAAACACGATATTCACTAACACTAAACACACATATGGGCAAGTGTACCCATCGTGGACGTAGTATAGTGTTGGTAAGATACCGAGGTCGTCCAAGGACACTAGAGCTTTTAGTACCGGTTTATCCTCAACGTCTAATCAAATCAAAAAGTTAGAAAAAGGTTTTTTAAACTAGAAAAATAAAACTAACTAAAATGCTGAAAATAAAAGTAAAAGTAAAGACAGATAGACAAGATGAATCACTTGGATCCGACTCGTGTGTAATGTAACCTTTGATTATTTCCGCACTTTTGCACATTTTAAGAGATTATCTTAGTTATTGTAGTAGGCCCCTCTTTTGAAGGTGACGTTACCCTCAACCCAATAGTTTGAGTCAACAAGGATACAATCCTAAAGGGTCGGATTATTGAAAGATAATTAATTAAGTTATTAATGCATAATGTGGTAAGCCCCTCTTTTGAAGGTGACGTTACCCTCGGCTAAGTAGTCTGAGTCAGCAGTGTAAACCCCGTTTAACCGGATCTTTCAATGATATCAAACAACCTATTGATTGTGCGGAATCCAATCAATAGATGATTCAAGAATCAAAACGAAAATAAACAAGAACACCGAAATAACTCTTAACTCACACACGTTTCTATTACTTGAACAAGCAAAAATGTCGCGTATGAGTACACCACAATCGAATCGCCTCCACTCTAGCTCTAGAGAAATTGTGTAACAAGGAGGTTCCCCAAGGTTCCAAAGGTTCAAACCCTAAAACAAGTTAATAACTTGTTTATATACTAACTCAAGCCCACTTCCCTACATGGGCTCCCCTTGGGCCTGCTTGGCCCACATGGCCTAAAGTGTAACACCCCGTGTTTTTGAATGTCAAAGTCAAAGTCAAAGTCCAAGTCAAGTTTGACTTCTTTGACTGTAAATAGTCTATTTTATGATTTGTATTATGTGGAGTAAGTGTTGTCTATAAGAGAAATCGAAGTAATCGAATGTTTAATCGACGCGAAACGATTTACGACTGTGAATAGTAGGAAGTAACAATGCGATAAAGTTAATCAATCAATAATCAAGCTAATCAAATCATCAATCGAACTCGAAACTCGAATTATGCGAACTTGGCGTTATATTATGTGTGTGTGTGCCTTATGTGTTACTTGTGCGTGCTTACTATATGTTATGTGTGGTGACCAATCGAATCAATCAAATCGAAACTCGAAACTCAATTGAACTCAATCAAAATCGAAATCAAATATAGTATATAGATGCTTGTATGTAGATATAGTGGTTGGGACTAAAAGTAAATTGAATAGGAAACTCTATCGTACTCGTATCGTCTTCAATCAAAATCGAAATATCAAAAATCGTCGCCCCGAACACTCGAAACAGGCTGTGGATCGAACAGGCTCCTAGCCGGTCGAACGGCCCCGCCGATCGGACAGACTGTCCGATCGAGCAGGCTGTCCGATCGGGATGCCTGGCCGATCGGCCAGCCCTTTCCTCTTTGGGAAGCCTATAAATAGGCCTGTCATTGTCATTCTTTCCACTTTTGGAAACCCTCTGACCGACCAGCTCGTGCTCCCCTTCTTTTCTCAGATTTCTTCCGATTTCCGTAAGTTTTCATCCTAATCTTGTACTTTCTTGATCAATACACACTCCTACACCTTTCTATCTTTCAAATCTTGATTTCTAACCGTGAAATCATCAAGATCTAAGGATTCTAGGATGATGTCATCATGGTGTTCTTCAAGAACTTCATGTTTTGGCCTCAATCCACCAAGAATCACTTGGATCTAACCGATTTCCACATAAACAAACTAAGATCTATCACAGATCTAAACATTTACATGTTGTGACGGATTGAAAGAATGATTTCCAACTTTCTTTCAACTCTTTTACACTCAATTCCTTCAAACCGGTAGAAATGGAGCTTGAGCCAACTCACTAGTCATTCTAGTGGTTGTGTGGTTCAAGATTCGGATTCTATCTACGAGGTTCACCGATTACGGGTTAAACGTTAAACCACCGTTCCGAACCGTTCACCGGCCGGACTTGGGTGATTCCTGTCCGAGAAGGAGAAACAAGTAAGAACGAAGGTTCCATGGTTCAGCTCGTTGTCAAAATACCTCGATATAACGTCAAACAATCAGAAGAGCGAAGTGTTAGACGAACAGGCCGACCAGGTCAGGATGCTGACCGATCAGACATGTCAGCCGATCGGCCAGGCCAGCCGATCGGCTAGCACATCCCCCCCCACTTTGACAATTTCATGAAGTATAGTATTAAACGAAGTGATGTTCGATCGGACGAGCTGTTCGATAACATTACTCATCGGATCATGAGATACTATGCTTCAACCCTTAATCGACTTTGCAACTCGTTCGACGTATGGGAGTGCCACCCGATCGAACATGCTGTTCGATCAGGTGACATTCCACTGAGGACCCATTTCTAAAGTTCCTAACCGATCGGTTAAGCCGGCCGATCGAACGGACCGTTCGATCGATCGACCTGAAAGGTAAGGACACTTCAGTGTTCTCAAATACTACAACGAAAACTTCAAAAGGACAAGCCATCATACACAAACACATCCTACACAAAGGAAGAAACAATCCACTCGAACAGTCCAACCGATCGAGCCTACCGGCCGATCGGACAGGCTGTCCGAACGGACTGTCCAACCGAACGAACGACCCGTTCGATCGAACCTACAGTTCGATCGACCAGGCTGTTCGGCCCAACATTTATCGTTTCCATTTGACACGTTACTCATCATTATGCTATCGAACTATTCAGGCTAACCCTACTCTCAAGCGCTCCCTTCAATCCATCAATCAATCACTGTGAGTATACTCGAACCCTTTTTGCTTTAGCACTTTTGGGTGTTACATACGTTACTTATCTAAAACACAATCGAACACACTACTCAATTACTTTAAATGCTAACTGATTATGCATGTATTACGTGACTAAATGAATGCTTGTTGATTGTGTTTACACGTGGAATGCTGTCTACGTGCCTTAACGACGTAGTACTATAGTTTGGACTCAGCACTCGTTCACACGGGGGTTGTTAAGGACAATTACTTGCATGGATTACGGTGGTAATCATGTATTGCGAACTGTCTCGGACAGTCAACCCGCAGTCATTGGTATCGATAGATCTATGTCGATAATTAACATGCTTCGTTTTCCTCTGTGTACGTGCTGGTGATGCGTAAACTATTTCGAACTCTATATGCTACATCAAACTTGTATGCTCACCTTTACATTTCATGTATTGACTTTATTTTAACGTATGTGACAGGCAATTAGGATGCTTATCTGCTAGGAAGGCGAGCTAGGAATAAGCGTCTAGAGCATAGTTGTCTGTAGATCTTGCAGATCGAGTCTCTAGAAGCAATTAAACAATATTTATTTTATTTTATTTAAATCTGAGATATCGGAACAGAATTACTTGACTAGTTGTTATCTGTAATAATTTATTGTATTATTCGGGATACGGTATGGGACGTATCATTCAACTGAATAGTATTAATAGTTGTTGTGGAACTTCTGGACAATCTGTTTCGCTCAGTGCCATGCCCTGATGATTCCGCCACCGGTTGGGGTGTGACAGAAAGCTTGGCCCAAGTGACCTATAAAGTTCCAAAACCTAATACTAACTAACCCGGTAAAGCCTAGTTCGTAACCATAGCCCGTTGTATTAATTTGATACGTCAGTCTCACACTTTAGGGCCTAACAATCTCCCCCTAGACTGATGCCATCAAATTGTCTTCATAACATGAGTTCAGCAACGTCTTCAACAGAATCTATGGTCGTCGCTATGCTGCAGATGTTGTGGAAGTTCTTGACTTCTGAACTCTCAGCACTGGGTCTCTATCTTCAGATCTTGTGGTTAGCTTCATATCAGGATCTAGATCAGCTTTGCTTGAAAATCTTTGTCAAAAAGAATGTGAGAGGAGGATTCTCAACATCTCTTTTCTTGTTCGATCTTTATCTTTCAAGCAGGTTCACGGTACTTCTTCAAATGTACTTTCACTGTCAGATGGCGTTTCGTATCCGGTTCTTCTGACTCACGTACATCTTGTTATTGTGCTGCTTCAGGCTTCTTCAGCAACTAACAACATCTCAGTCTTCATCAACCCCTGTTCTTGATTGAAATCATGTTCTGCACACGCTCACAAACTCATAAGCAAACATTTCTTATGCAACAGAGGAACGTACCACATGAACACTAGGTACATCCAAGTACTTGTACTCGGATTTCACAATTTAAATTCTTTCATCTTTTGATGATCAGTCAAATCTTTAAGTTTAATTTTAAGAAAAACAAATAAGCACTCTATTTTTTGGATTTTTGGTTTTATAGAAAAACAAGACACTATTTTTGTATTTTTGAATTTTTCCTTTTAAGAACTAGAAACAAATAAAAACTCAAAATATAAACAACTACCCTAATATACAATTACAATTGCAATGGGATCAAAATTCGTTCTCAGGCAGACAAAGGAACACTTTTCAGTACGAGCCTAATAAAACTGGTCTATGTCATTGCCAATATGTTTGTCCACTTAAACTTTAACGCTCAACTTTCAATTTTTCAACTGCGTGATATGCTTAAGGTAATATTAAACTATTATACCCGTGTGTCCCATTCCAAGGCATACCCCCGCGATCAAGGTAAGCACAACGATTCATCATAGCAAGTGAGTATACTGATGTCATCCTTTTTGATTTACAACGTTAGACCATTGGTGACAGGTCAGTACTTTCGTACAGCAGAGCGACCAATGTTTTTGTCCAACGAGGGCGAGGCAAATACCTTTTTGGTACGAATTTGGCTCTTTGAGCATTGGGAATTTTCTCATTTTGAGATTTGATTCCTTTGGGTTTTTGTCCTCTTGGGATCTTTTAGGATATCCTGACTGTGTCTAGGTCTGCATATAATCTGGATGCAACAGAAGGACAACCAAGATATCCCCGGATGATTCAACAATATAAAGACCCAAAACCTCAGACGTTGGCTATCTATCAACGCAAGATTTAAGACCATAAAATCATACGCCGTTGGTATGTTACCCACATGGTACATAGTTTGTTAGGTTTATATCACATAGTATCTTTTATCATTTTTGTAACACCTCGAAATTTTGTGTCCAATAATGTGTTGACACGTGTCATGAGTTTACACGTGGCATTAAATATTAAATAAAGGACTAAAGTTGACAAACCTTGAAAGTGTGTAAATTCGAGGGTTAAAAATGTCAACGAGGGGTAAATATACTGTATAGTAGCCCTAAATGATGCTCGTACCTTCAAACGAATAAATCATGGATCGTACGGAGCGAAACGCGGAAGAAAGTGAGAGATTACAAACTACAGGGGTTAATTGTGTCAACATGTTTAATTTATACCTCTGAATGACCCTTTGACGAACCCGAGGCTTTGTAACAGTAAAATACGCTCACTAGAATATACGATATAAATTTTGCGAAGTTCCGTTTTAAAACGAGAAAGTTATGACCAAATTCGTATGTGAGGGGTTAAAAGCGTCAACAATAAAAGTTAAGGCTTTTCGGATAGTAATTAAACTAACCGGGGACTTAACAATGCGGGTAATAGTCACGAGGCCCCTATTCGTAAATAATCGAGGGCCAAATCGCAAAGTTACCCCTTTGAAACCGAAAGGTCAGGCTCATCATGGCAAAAGATTTGAAAATCTTGATTTACAGGCCTCAGGCGAGCCGCGTTGATGAAACATGTAACTTAATGCGGGCCGCGAGCCATCTGTAGATACGGTTCCTGACAATAGGATTCAGGCGGCCCGCGTCCATGTTGCCTAATCCTTCATGCGGGCCGCGTGAAAGACACAGATGCAGAAAAATGATTAACTTGCCTGTTCAGCCTTCTAAACGTCATGAAATGCATTTAAAACCTTCCTAAGTGACCCCTAAACAATCCCTAAGCATTAGGGACACATGTTGATGAGTTGTGGTCAGTGGTAGAGTTGTGTGTCAACATCTTATGGTGAGAAGTGGACTATATAAAGGCCATGATGTGCATCCCATTGTTCACACCTTCATCTGCATTCTTGGATCACTTCTGGAGCTCAAACCTTCTCTCAAGTGGTCACATTTCGTGCATAGGACTTCAGTAAGTGTTCTACTCCTTTCTTATTTGAGTTATCACTTAGTTTTAGCTTAGAAGTCACACCGTCGTAACTAACGGTTGACTTTGTGATAAATCACAAATGGTCCAGTGGTTTATCGAATCAAAGGTAGTTATGTGTTGGAAATCATGTGGGCATTAAACCCCTAAAAGGGCACCCTCTGATTCCCACTCTAACTAGTCCGAATGTCGAGTCAAACTTGCATAGGAAAAGTCAACAGAATGCTATTTTGCGATATTATGCATAATCAGCAATATAGATGGCGTGTAACTTGTTTTAACACTCATATAACATGATAACAAGTATATTAATTAGTCTAAGCTTGTTTGATCCGACCATTTACTGTTTTGACCCGGTTCGGAGCCGAAAGTCGCAAAACTTTGACTTTTGCTTTGACTTCAGTTCTGACCCGTTAAAGTATGATTTAGATATGCCTTAGGACTCTCTTAGGACCAGGTTACATGATGGTATAACCCTCTGTGACCGATTCGTTGTTTGTCCGAGTCTTTTACACATTTCCGTTAAATGCTTAAAAGTTGACCGTAACGCCCTTTTTAATTTAAAACGAGAATTTTGGACATGTGAAAGAACCATAACCTTAGTTACTTATTTCTAAGCATGTCCCTAAAATTTCACGTCAATCCGAGGTCCAAAATAGGAGTTATGCTAAATAGCGCAAATTACGGAAACTTTAGTAATTAAATAGCGCAATTAGCATAACGCTTATCTAAACCCGGATTTCGACACCAAACCTTTTACACACTGATGTAAAATAATATTTTGGGATTTTTAAAGATTTTTAATTATTTTTAACCTGCTCATAACCTGCGGTTATGGCAACGGTTCGGTAAATACCGAATATACCCTTTTCGGCCATAACTTGAGTTCTACAAGGTCTTTTGACCCGATTCCAGTTGCTACTGATTTTAAATAATAAATAAAGTATTTTGGACTTTATAAACTGTTCGAGAAACTCAGATTTCCTGTAGAACTCAGAAACCTCTTTTATAATCTTTAAAAAGACCGAAATACCCCTACGGGGCATAAAATGGATTTAAACTCGTTACGGCCATTATGGAAGGTATCCTATGGACACCACAACCTCTTTAAGGCATATTGACTTAGGAATCTTGTGTAGGACTCTTACAGTTAACCGTTACGCCTTTTGCGCGCACGGTTCGGCTTATGTAACTAGTTTACATAAACTAGCCGAAACGGGTCAAACCATATTGTTTTGACCCCAAAATCCAGAGTGTGGTTATTATACCCATATAAAACAAGTCTTCAAACTTGTTGGGTCCAACCCACATTCCATTCCTGGTTTTCGCCTTTCACGCGATTAAACCATAGTTATCCTTTGAAACTGACCGGTCTGAGCTAAGGCTAAATTAAAGACCCGTTTGGATTTTAATAGGTTATTATAAACCTTCGTTCCAGATTAGGAGCCCAGTAAAAGTACTTGCATTTGCTGTATTTGATTGATACTTTGCTCAGGTAAATACTCTTAACTTATTTCCCTATACGGGCTTGGGATACGGTACTATAAAAGTACCGCTTGGTCGGGTATGTAGTCATTTAAATCGGATTGTGATTAATGTATTTACATAACCCGCTTTGTTCTGTATTATTTGATGTATGGCCCTTGGGGTTAAATGACCATGTCCCGGATATCCTTGGCATCATTTTACGAAATGGCCACGACCTATGCACGGGGTGTAGGCGTACACCTGACATATGCATTATGTAAAAACTGGTAATCCACTAAAGGAATCTACCTTGTGGGCATTATACCGGTGGCGTGTCAGATAACTTAAACCGGCTCTTCTAACCGGTGCTAATGGACGGCAAATAAGTAAATCTGTATACAGGATTATATACAAATAACTGTCCCAAGTTATAAAGATATTTTGTGCCGAAGTGCATTCAAATCAATTTACAAACTCTTTTCAAAACGAGTCAGTTGAGTTGTATTTACCAGTGTAAACTGACGTATTTTCCAAAAAGGTTAAGTGCATGTGCTAGACGTAATAGGCTGGCTACTCCAGACATCATTACTCAAGTCTCGCAAGCTCTAGATGTCAAAGTCTGTTGAACTATTGTTTCTGTTTTACTATCGATCCGCCTGTGGATACATTTTCGACTATTCGTAATACATTTGATATTACAAACAATGGTTGAAATATAATTATCTTTATGCTTCCGCTGTGCATTCATATAATTGTGTTGTTTGACTACTATGTTGCCAACCACGTCACGGTAATCCCCCACCGGTCCCACCGGTGAGACACGTGGAAATCGGGGTGTGACAGGTTGGTATCAGAGCCAACACTGAGTGAATTAAACACTAGCCTTGTGTTTAATCTCAGTTACGCAATTGCACATTTTGAGTCTAGACAAGAACATAGGACGAATTCCATTTCGTTTCATTACTTCTTTGTTATTTTTTCTGATTAGCCCTTGCATGGGCAAGTCATGTTCTTAAGAAGCCCCGTTTAGGGCAACCATATACTTGTTTTAAAATTTTTAAAAAGGAAATGATTATGTTAAGATATCATTCCTATATTATATAAGATCTACCATTATAATAAGATGGCAAAATCTAAAAAGGACAAGACCTAGCTCATGTGTCATTTTAAGGCAGGGCCAAGATGGTAGTTCCATAATTAGATTCAGATCCTCGTTAACATTCCAATTAAGGATTGTTCTACGTTAATTATTAAATAAAGAATCTTAAGAGTGAAACCTAGCCAGGTGTCATTATAAGACCCGGCCAAGATGGTAAGACCTGATTAAAAGATTCAAATTTCCCAGTTAACCTCTGTAAACATGTTAACATCTTGGCAGATGTGATTCGTTAAAATCGCACGCGTCATTCTTATATAAGAATCCTTTTAAGGATTCCAAAGCCCAAATTAATGATTTGAAAATCATGGGTTAAATCGTCAATAAAGATGATCAATTATTAAACATCCATTAGTAATGTAGTGCCTACGGGCCAAACTTATTAAACATCCATTAGTGGTGTAGTGCCTACGGGCCATATTTATTGTCATATAAGGCAAAAGGCAGTTGTAGTCTATGACTCCCTGTCAGAAAAGGTAAAAGGACTACGGTTCAAACCTTCATGCCTTGATTCTCTGTAATCCCGGCTAATATTATAAAAACGTCCTCGTGACTAGGCTTTTATGCCACTAACGATATTGTTTAATTAGGATAAGTTATATTCAAATCCTAAAATAATGTGAGTAACAAATTAACCAGATATGGTCTATGTTACCATGGTTAATGAATTGCCATAAAAGACAATTCCATAATAAACTCCTAAATAAAACTTTGTCATTATCTTCTTTTTGTAGCAGCGAAGATTACATGGCTGACTCTGACGAGATAAACAGTCATCCTTTGGAAAACCACGATGATAATGATAAGGTTAATATAACCAAAGGAGAGCTTCGTTCACTGATTAACACAGCTGTATCTAAAGCTGTAGAAGAACAACTTAAGGAGTATAGTGAGACGCATAGTCGAGCCTCATCTGTACCCCGCTCTAAATCTGTCCCTAAAACTCATTCAGAGCCTCACAACAAGCCGCCCTCTATTAATGAAGGACCAAAGAAGGATGACGATCGTCATTCATCAAATGAACACAGTGTCCCATCCAAGAAGCCAGTGTTCGATAATGAACCGCATACCAAGTCTTGTACCTATAAGTACTTTGTTTCCTGTAAACCCCGAGATTTCACTGAGGAAAAGGGAGTAGTAGATTGTATGACCTGGTTGGATGAAATGGACACGGTGGTGGACATCAGCGGTTGTGCTGAAAGGGATGTAGTAAAGTATGTATCCCAATCGTTTAAAGGAGAGGCACTGGCATGGTGGAGGTCTCTCATTCAAGCTTCTGGGAAGATCCCGCTCTACAACATGACATGGGAGCAGTTTGTTACTCTCATTATGGAGAACTACTGCCCTCAACATGAGGTCGAAAGAATTGAATCTGACTTCTTGTCATTGGTGATGACAAACTTAGATTGTCAAGCTTAACTCAGCAGTTTCAATACCCTGTCCAGACTGGTTCCTTACCTAGTAACACCAGAGCCCAAGCGAATTGCTCGCTTCATTGGGGGTTTAGCCCCAGAAATCAAGGCCAGTGTTAAGGCTTCAAGACCTGCTACGTTTAGGTCAACAGCTGATCTCTCCTTATCCCTTACTTTAGATGCGGTCAGGTTGAGATCGCTAAAGAAATCTGAAGAAAGTAAGAGGAAGCGTGAGGATGATAACTCACGAGGGTCAGAGAAGAAGCGCAAGGGAAACACTGATTCTAAGAAGTTTGGGTCTGGAAGGAACAGTCAGCAAACAGAGGAAAAACCAAAGTGCACGAATTGCCAGAGACGCCACTTTGGAAAATGCAGACTTGAATCCAATTCTAATTCAGGAGCACCTGCATGTGGGATATGCAAGTCTAAAGAGCACAAGTCGATAGAGTGCAAGAAGATAAAAGATGCCACATGCTACAACTGCAATGAGAAAGGGCATATCAAAACCAACTGCCCTAAGTATGCCAAGAAACCTGAAGAGGTGAAGAAGACAAATGCTAGAGTCTTTCGATTGGATGCCAAAGAAGCGATTCTAGACGATACCGTGATCACAGGTACTTTCCTTATAAATGATGTCTTTGCAAGAGTACTTTTTGATTCGGGCGCTGATAAGTCTTTCGTAGATCATAAATTTTGCAAATTGCTCAATATGCCTGTCAAAACCTTGAGTATAAACTATGAGGTAGAGTTAGCAGATGGCACCACAGAAACCGTCTCTACGGTATTAGATGGATGTGTGATATCCATTAGGAACCACTCTTTTCCTCTATCTCTACTTCCCTTTAAATTGGCCGGTTTTGACATAGTATTGGGTATGGACTGGTTATCTCACAACCAGGCCCAAATCGTCTGCAACAGAAAGCAAGTGGTGATAAAGACTCCGTCTGGTGAATCGCTTACCATTCGGGGAGATACCCAATATGGACTGCCTGAGCAAGTGACTATGCTCAAGGCTTCAAAATGTTTAAAGAAGGGTTGTGTCATCTACATGGCACAAGTGATTATTGAAGAGCCAAAACCGAAGATAGAAGACATTCCCGTCATTTCGGAATATCCAGAAGTTTTCCCTGAAGATCTACCTGGTTTTCCACCAGATAGGCAAGTGGAATTCAGGATCGATATCATCCCTGGAGCAGCACCAGTTGCTAGAGCACCTTACAGGTTAGCACCAACCGAAATGAAGGAGTTAAGGACACAACTGGATGAACTGCTAGCTAAAGGTTTCATCAAACCTAGTTCGTCTCCTTGGGAGCACCAGTCCTTTTTGTCAAGAAGAAGGACGGATCGATGCGCCTGTGCATCGATTATCGCGAGCTTAATAAAGTCACGATAAAGAATAGATATCCTTTGCCGAGGATCGACGATTTGTTCGATCAGTTACAGGGGGCAAGTTATTTCTCGAAGATTGACTTGAGGCCAGGCTACCATCAACTGAAAGTCAGAGATGAAGACGTACATAAAACCGCATTTAGGACTCGTTATGGTCATTATGAGTTCCTAGTGATGCCTTTTGGGCTCACTAATGCGCCGGATGCGTTCATGGATCTCATGAATCGCGTTTGCAAGCCATACTTAGATAAATTCGTCATCGTTTTCATCGACGACATTCTTATCTATTCAAAGAATCAAACTGACCATGAGAAACACCTTCGATGTATTCTCAAACTCCTGTATCAGGAGAAACTCTATGCCAAATTCTCTAAGTGCGAATTCTGGCTTCGTGAAGTCCAATTCCTTGGACATGTTGTCAGCGAGCGGGGTATCCAAGTGGATCCCGCTAAAGTAGAAGCTGTCATGAATTGGCAAGAGCCAAAGACGCCTACAGAGATTCGTAGTTTCCTGGGGTTAGCAGGATATTACAGGCGTTTCATTGAAAATTTTTCAAGGATTGTTGCGCTCTTAACTTCCCTGACCAAGAAGAAGGTAAAGTTTGTTTGGGGCCCTAAGCAGCAAGAGTCCTTTGATATTCTGAAGCAAAAGTTGAGCAATGCTCCTGTACTGACATTGCCTGAAGGTACCGAAGAGTACGTAGTTTACTGCGACGCATCCCACACTGGCATGGGATGTGTGCTTATGTAGAAAGGCAAAGTTATTGCCTATGCTTCAAGACAATTAAAGGTGCACGAAAAGAATTACACCACCCATGACTTGGAGTTGGGTGCCGTTGTGTTCGCACTAAAACTGTGGAGGCATTATCAGTATGGTATCAAGTTTGTGATCTATTCTGATCATAAGAGCCTTCAACATCTGTTTAATCAGAAGGAATTAAACATGAGGCAACGCCGTTGGATGGAGACTTTAAATGATTATGATTGTGAAATCAGATATCATTCCGGCAAGGCGAATGTAGTCGATGATGCCTTAAGTCGAAAGGAAAGGGTGAAACACATCCGAATCAATGCCAAGAGCATTGAAGTGAAGAATAATTTGATTGAAAGGTTGTTAGCTGCACAGAGAGAAGCTGTGTCGGAAGCTAACTATCCTAAAGAAAAGCTAGGAGTAACTGAGGAGCAATTAACTCTTAGCAAGGACGGAATCTTACGATTAAATGGACGAATATGGGTTCCAATTTATGGAGGACTACGAGATGTTATCCTCCAGGAAGCCCATAGTTCCAAATATTCTGTCCATCCTGGAGCAGATAAAATGTACCAGGATCTAAAGGCAAATTATTGGTGGATAGGCTTGAAAAAGTCTGTAGCCGCTTATGTAGCCAAATTCTTGACTTGTGCGCAAGTCAAAGCTGAGCATCAAAAGCCGGCAGGCTTGCTACAACAGCCTGAACTTCCAGAATGGAAGTGGGAATGTGTAACTATGGATTTTATTACCAAGTTACCCAAGATGAGGAAAGGAAATGATACAATATGGGTTATAGTTGATAGACTGACTAAGTCAGCACATTTCTTACCCATCAAGGAGACTTATAGCTCCGACATGTTAGCCCAGTTATACGTTGATAAGATTGTTGCCTTGCATGGCATACCTGTGTCTATTATCTCTGACAGAGATACTAGATACACGTCGCATTTCTGGAAAAGTTTCCAGCAATCTCTGGGCACACGTTTGAATTTTAGTACGGCTTACCATCCTCAGACAGACGGTCAGAGTGAGCGTACTATTCAGACGTTGGAAGACATGCTTCGTGCATGTGCGATCGATTTGGGTGGTAGTTGGGATAAGAACCTACCATTAATCGAATTCTCCTACAACAATAACTACCATACCAGCATTAAGGCTGCGCCTTTCGAGGCATTATACGGTAGAAAGTGTAGATCGCCTGTTTGTTGGGCGGAAGTTGGAGATGTCCAATTATCAGGACCAGAGATAGTCTTCGAAACGACGGACAAGATTGTCCAGTTTCGAGACCATCTCAAGGCTGCCCGAGATAGGCAGAAAAGTTACGCAGATCCAAAGCGTAAAGATTTTCACTTCGAAATAGGTGAAAAAGTGTTACTCAAAGTATCACCCTGGAAGGGGGTGATGCATTTCGGTAAGAAAGGCAAACTAAGCCCGAGATACATAGGACCTTTCGAGGTTATCGAACGTGTCGGGTCAGTTGCCTACAAGTTAAACTTACCGGAGGAGCTCAATGGAATTCACAATGTGTTCCACATCTGCAATCTAAAGAAGTGCTTCGCTGATGAATCACTGGTGATACCACATACAGAGGTGCATATAGATGAGAGCTTAAAATTTGTGGAAAAACCTTTATCGATTGAAGATCGACAGGTAATGAAGCTTCGAAGGAAGCATGTACCTATTGTAAAGGTCAAATGGGATGCCCGTAGAGGTCCCGAATTCACGTGGGAGGTTGAATCCACGATGAAAGAAAAATACCCTTATTTGTTTCAGTAAATCTTGGGTCGAGATTTATTTTAAGGGGGTGAGAATCTAACACCTCGAAATTTTGTGTCCAATAATGTGTTGACACGTGTCATGAGTTTACACGTGGCATTAAATATTAAATAAAGGACTAAAGTTGACAAACCTTGAAAGTGTGTAAATTCGAGGGTTAAAAATATCAACGAGGGGTAAATATACTGTATAGTAGCCCTAAATGATGCTCGTACCTTCAAACGAATAAATCATGGATCGTACGGAGCGAAACGCGGAAGAAAGTGAGAGATTACAAACTACAGGGGTTAATTGTGTCAACATGTTTAATTTATACCTCCGAGTGACTCTTTGACGAACCCGAAGCTTTGTAGCAGTAAAATACGCTCACTAGAATATATGATATAAATTTCGCGAAGTCCCGTTTTAAAACGAGAAAGTTATGATCAAATTCGTATGCGAGGGGTTAAAAGCGTCAACAATAAAAGTTAAGGCTTTTCGGATAGTAATTAAACTAACCGGGGACTTAACAATGCGGGTAATAGTCACGAGGCCCCTATTCGTAAATAATCGAGGGCCAAATCGCAAAGTTACCCCTTCGAAACCGAAAGGTCAGGCTCATCATGGCAAAAGATTTGAAAATCTTGATTTACAGGCCTCAGGCGGGCCGCGTTGATGAAACATGTAACTTAATGCGGGTCGTGAGCCATCTGTAGATACGGTTCCTGACAATAGGATTCAGGCGGCCCGCGTCCATGTTGCCTAATCCTTCATGCGGGCCGCGTGAAAGACACAGATGCAGAAAAATGATTAACTTGCCTGTTCAGCCTTCTAAACGTCATGAAATGCATTTAAAACCTTCCAAGTGACCCCTAAACAATCCCTAAGCATTAGGGACACATGTTGATGAGTTGTGGTCAGTGGTAGAGTTGTGTGTCAACATCTTATGGTGAGAAGTGGACTATATAAAGGCCATGATGTGCATCCCATTGTTCACACCTTCATCTGCATTCTTGGATCACTTCTGGAGCTCAAACCTTCTCTCAAGTGGTCACATTTCGTGCATAGGACTTCAGTAAGTGTTCTACTCCTTTCTTATTTGAGTTATCACTTAGTTTTAGCTTAGAAGTCACACCGTCGTAACTAACGGTTGACTTTGTGATAAATCACAAATGGTCCAGTGGTTTATCGAATCAAAGGTAGTTATGTGTTGGAAATCATGTGGGCATTAAACCCCTAAAAGGGCACCCTCTGATTCCCACTCTAACTAGTCCGAATGTCGAGTCAAACTTGCATAGGAAAAGTCAACAGAATGCTATTTTGCGATATTATGCATAATCAGTAATATAGATGGCGTGTAACTTGTTTTAACACTCATATAACATGATAACAAGTATATTAATTAGTCTAAGCTTGTTTGATCCGACCATTTACTGTTTTGACCCGGTTCGGAGCCGAAAGTCGCAAAACTTTGACTTTTGCTTTGACTTCAGTTCTGACCTGTTAAAGTATGATTTAGATATGCCTTAGAACTCTCTTAGGACCAGGTTACATGATGTGACACCTGTGTCACCGCGACCATCAAACAAATACCAAGCCGATGAAATATCGTATTTCATACTTGGGATCTTGTATAAATATGTGTATCTATTGCACATATCAATTCTTGTTCAATTTCAAACTTTACATCGCTTTCTAGAGAGTTATACACAAACTGGTGCGTAAACGTACTCAGTTTAATGCGACAAATACTCCGGAACTTCAACATATACTTAACATACCTTAAATAACCTTTACATAACTTAGAAATAAGTTTTGAAGGCTTTGGTATGGCAAAAACAAGTTAATTCGCTTACAGGGACTAAACTTGACAAACTGCGAAAGTATGCCAACTCGAACTGTAACAAACATTCCGGAACATGTCCATAAGTTAAACATACCATAAATATCCTTTACATGGCTTAGAAATAGGCTTTGAGGGGTTTGGTATGCTAAAACAAACTTTTGGGTCATTCAGGGACTAAAAGTGTCAAAAAGTGCACAACTTTGCACTTTCGCGCATAACTTACGTTCTGAATACATCCGGACATCCAAAAATTTATGTAAGCATCCTTATATTATGCCTTAGTGTTTGGCATAAGAAAAATCCATTCGTCGCGGCATTTGAATCGTCTTTCGCGCTTATGCGCATTCCGTCGTAATTAAGCGAACATTGCGATCGTACGACCAAACGAACCGACATCCGGAATATTTTTGAGCATATTTCAAGTCCCCTACACTTTAACTTCATCTTAGAGCCTTGAAATGAGGTTAACGGAGCTTAAACGTGCCAAAAATGGGTCAAATTGCATGTTTCTGAAGTGCAGGGACTAAAACTGAAAATTCTGAACTGTGACCCTCAGGCGGGGCGCGTAAGGATTGCCCAAATCCTTACGCGGGCCGCGTGGGACTATCAGACCAGATTCAATGCTTGCATTCAATGCAGTTGGCCTTTCGTTCGATCAAGGGGCAATGCCCTTTCACCCAATCAAGAGCCAAGGGCCAAGTTCTGACTTACCACAATATTTTGACAAGTGTACGCACAAGATCCTGGCACGATATTCGATAAATGATCCTAACGGTTATGCTTTTCCTATAAATACCCCCTCTTGTTGCCAAAAACCCACACAATTTGATCAAGAGCTCTAAGTTGGAACCTTTGTTTCATACCTGAGCCATTTTGATCTAGATTAGCATTCAGGGACCCTCCGTAAGTATTCTTTCGCTCTTTTATTCGCTTTTCGAGTCCGAAAGTCAACGTTTTGTTGACTTTCTGCATTGACCAGCCTATGGTCAACACGAAGTTCATGGAACTTCATAACGTGAGCGTGATCACGATGGTTATAGTCCGTAGTGACTATACCTACTGATCACCACGTTATCTAGGCTCAGTGACGAGTCGTAGTTTCGGCCAAAATGTGCATTCTTGCATATTTTGTAACCAAACTACTCGTGAGCATCAAAGCCGTTTGTTTTGATGCCAAACCTGTTTTCTAAACTTAGTTAAGCATGTTCTAACATGCTTAGCTCGTCACTTTTAGTGTAGTGCTTATATAGGGTCGTAAGGTAAGCGATCTAAACCATCGCTTATACTTTCGAACCCGACCCATTTGGTCGATCGTTAGGATCCGACCAAACACATTAGGTGACCATAGCTATAACCTTCCGAGGTTATGCCTTGTGGTCACGATGTTAGGCGTTCCAAACGCGTTCTACGCGAACGACGCGTTAAGGTAGCATAAGCTACCTAAACAGGTCGTAATGGGTCGCAAGCACTTAGGTTAGGTTTCATTTTAGTATGTAGGCTTTGTTAGACAATATTACACGAGTCTCCATACTCGTTTGGTTTACGAACCCGCATACTATCTGATCCTTCCGATTTTGGTCCGGTATATTAATATAGCTACCTATTAGGTGCCGTTTGATATTCCGTGATCTCTAGCATTATCTGGTTATTACACAAGGAATTCAAAGCAATCTCAGGTGAGTACATTGAACCCCTCTTTTACTGTTTTCCAAACTGTTTTGGGGTGAAACACATGTGCCTACTTGTTACTTTCATGCTTTCCGGTTTTCACATCATATACTTGCTATGTTCGATAGTACATATATAGTACATGATTTCATTGTGTTTATGCTATTTATGCCCATTGTGTGCATATTTAGTACATCACTTTACAATACATTTCATGCTATGTATGCCCATTGTGTGCGTACTTAGTACATTGTTTTACATACATTTCATGCTATGTATGCCCATTGTGTGCGTACTTAGTACATTGCATTACATTACATGCTATGTATGCCCATTGTGTGCGTACTTAGTACATTGCTTTACATTACATGCTATGTATGCCCATTGTGTGCGTACTTAGTACATTGCTTTACGTTACATGCTATGTATGCCCATCGTGTGCGTACTTAGTACATTGCTTTACATTACATGCTATGTATGCCCATTGTGTGCGTACTTAGTACATTGCTTTACATTACATGCTATGTATGCCCATTGGGTGCATACTTAGTACATTGTTTTACATTGCATTTCTGTTGCATATGCTCATCCAGCATATGAACACATTATGCTACATTTTGAACCGTTGTGACCATTTGACTATGTGAACCGTCTAAACCCGTTTGATTATATGAACCGTTTGTAACCATTGAACCGTGTGAACCAGTTGTATCCGTTGACATGATTTACATTTGACAATAGACATTTGACTATACATAAACATTTCCACAATTGTTAAACATTTCATCTTGATGGTTTGGTTTGAGTAAGTGATTAAGTAACGAGGCGTGTGTAATATGATACAAGCATGGTGGATACGCCGCTGGTACCTCCTATATATAAGTGTTTGTATGGTATTACATATCGTAGCATTATTTGAATCATTTCAATTTGAGACATATGACATTTTATACAAATAACACACTTTTCACGAGACATTGCTTTACAAACGACTTATCTTATACAAACACATTTTACATGGTTATCCGTTTAACCATACATCGTCCTCTTATTTATACATATCATCTGATTTTATCGTTTTTCAAATGATTTACAAGACAAAGCAAATTACAAGGTTCATGACTAAACATTTTCTCAAACACAAGTCATGAATTCCGTTTTCACAAAACCAATGTATCTCACAGGCATTTTTATGCTGACGTACCTATTTTCACATGTGTTTTCAGGAGATGATGCATAGGACTTATCAAGACATACTTAGGCGGACCTGTGCCTTAGTGACTTAAAACGAGACAAGAACTAGTTAAATTATGTTATGTACTCTTTGGTTCTTGTATAAAACAATGTAAACTTTCATGTTTGATTAATAAAACGAAACTTCAATTGCCATGGATTTGAAACAATTGATTCTGTTACAACACTCCCCGACGTTTCCGCCACGTTTTGTATGTTCTACGTGGTCGGGGTGTGACACATGATGGTATAACCCTCTGTGACCGGTTCGTTGTTTGTCCGAGTCTTTTACACATTTCCGTTAAATGCTTAAAAGTTGACCGTAACGCCCTTTTTAATTTAAAACGAGAATTTCAGACATGTGAAAGAACCATAACCTTAGTTACTGATTTCTAAGCATGTCCCTAAAATTTCACGTCAATCCGAGGTCCAGAATAGGAGTTATGCTAAATAGCGCAAATTACGGAAACTTTAGTAATTAAATATCGCAATTAGCATAACGCCTATCTAAACCCGGATTTCGAAACCAAACCTTTTACACACTGATGTAATATAATATTTTGGGATTTTTAAAGATTTTTAATTATTTTTAACCTGCTCATAACCTGCGGTTATGGAACTGTTCGGTAAATACCGAATATACCCTTTTCGGCCATAACTTGAGTTCTACAAGGTCTTTTGACCCGATTCCAGTTGCTACTGATTTTAAATAATAAATAAAGTATTTTGGACTTTATAAACTGTTCGGGAAACTCAGATTTCCTGTAGAACTCAGAAACCTCTTTTATAATCTTTAAAAAGACCGAAATACCCCTACGGGGCATAAAATGGATTTAAACTCGTTACGGCCATTATGGAAGGTATCCTATGGACACCACAACCTCTTTAAGGCATATTGACTTAGGAATCTTGTGTAGGACTCTTACGGTTAACCGTTACGCCTTTTGCGCGCACGGTTCGGCTTATGTAACTAGTTTACATAAACTAGCCGAAACGGGTCAAACCATATTGTTTTGACCCCAAACTCCAGAGTGTGGTTATTATACCCATATAAAACAAGTCTTCAAACTTGTTGGGTCCAACCCACATTCCATTCCCGGTTTTCGCCTTTCACACGATTAAACCATAGTTATCCTTTGAAACTGACCGGTCTGAGCTAAGGCTAAATTAAAGACCCGTTTGGATTTTAATAGGTTATTATAAACCTTCGTTCCAGATTAGGAGCCCAGTAAAAGTACTTGCATTTGCTGTATTTGATTGATACTTTGCTCAGGTAAATACTCTTAACTTATTTCCCTATACGGGCTTGGGATACGGTACTATAAAAGTACCGCTTGGTCGGGTATGTAGTTATTTAAATCGGATTGTGATTAATGTATTTACATAACCCGCTTTGTTTTGTATTATTTGATGTATGGCCCTTGGGGTTAAATGACCATGTCCCGGATATCCTTGGCATCATTTTACGAAATGGCCACGACCTATGCACGGGGTGTAGGCGTACACCTGACATATGCATTATGTAAAAACTGGTAATCCACTAAAGGAATCTACCTTGTGGCATCATTTAACCGTTCTATCCTTGGCATCATTTAACCGTTCTATCATCAAATTGAAGACTAATCAAAATCATATTTGATGTATGGCCCTTGGGGTTAAATGACCATGTCCCGGATATCCTTGGCATCATTTAACCGTTCTATCATCAGATTGAAGACTAATCAAAATCATATCAAAGTACTGACTTTAAACGGTACCTTTTGCTGATCATTTCTTACTTCTCTTATCTCCTCCAAAGGAAACATATCATCTGTAAAAAAAATTTGAACTTTTTGCAACAGTGAAATGTTACCCGTTTTATCTCTAGAACAACCGCTATCAACATTCCAGAGATTGTCAATAGCTCCTCCTTAGTTGTTCCTGAAAGGTAAGGAGATTAGTAAGACATGGGTACCCAGGCCATCGTGGTCCTGGGATTACCTGAAGCATCAAAATAAGACACTTCCTTTAAACACAAGTCCCCTTTTGTCTCAAGGATTGGAGACATTGCTGCTTTGGATTTGGGTTTCCAAATCTGTTTCGGTCTAGAAAACGCATTTGTTGCCTTTGGTTGAGCAACTTTAGCTGTTTCAGGTTTGTTAGTTTTAGAAAAAAACGTTTTTGTTTCTGAGAAGCTTTGCGTTTGTTTTTGGCAGCGTTCCAATCCCCATCAGAAGGTTTAACCTTAGGATTCACATTCTGCATTGCCTTAGGTGATGATACCTTCATTGGCTTAGAATGGTAGTTATCCTTTGGTGTAACCCTCTGATTTTGCATATAATAGGGTGCATAGGGACGATGTGTGCAGTTTCGAGCAATGTGACCGGCAATGCCGCAATTGAAGCATGTTTGTCTCTTCACGTAGAAAGCATTCTGATCAGCTGGATTTGCTCTTGCGGGCCCTGAAGGATGAACCGGTCCTTTCTGTGCTTGTTTGTGTTGCACATTTCCTGCAAACGAGGATGAATTGGGATGTCTGTACTTGTCGTTTGCAGGGGCCTTCTGTAGTGGAGATTTCTTTTGAGTTTTCTTGTTTTGTGTCGACTGCAAGTCTTGCTCAGAAATCTCACCAGTCATTCTGAAACCCTTGTTAGCACAGTCAAATGCGTATTTCTCATATTTGCCATTACAGACTGGCTTAACAAAAGTAATTTTCACATTACGAGCCTTTTGCGGACTATTCCTGCCCGTTGAGGACTGTGGAGAGCCTGCTTATCTTTGATGTTTAGGCTTCTTCTTTTCGCGTCCTTTACTTACTCGCTTCGGCTCTTGTTGCTTGATCTGAACCTTTTCATTACTTACAGAAGGTTCAGATTGTTCAGCTTGCGTACTTGGAGCCTTTTTCACGTCTGTGTTCTCTTCATCCTTCATGTCATCAGCTTTGACAGAATCGGAGAGTTCTGGTTTGTTAGAAGAAATACCAGAAACTTTAGCCGAAACTTCAGCTGAAACATTTGACGAATTTTCAGCACAAGACGGTTCTGCACATGACACCTTTGAGCTGAATCCGCAAGAATCAACTGATTCCAATTTCTCAGAATTAGCTGCTTCAGATAATTCACATTTGGAATCAGACGGTTCAGCTGGCTCATTCATTTCATTTGCCGATTCAGTCTCTGTTACACAAGCATCAACGTTTTCGCCCAAATCATCAGGCCTGAAATTAATCATAGAGCGAAAAATTGAGTTAAAAATATCAAACGTCGTAATAGAGTCTGGATTAGGTTCATTTATTAAATTTTCAGAAGAATGAGACTCTGATGCTTGTTCATCCCCAACTACTTTTTCAACCGTTACTTCAACTACTTCATCTGCACATGTAGACGAAGCATTAGGATCAATTGTACCCTTAGCAACAAAATTTATTGGAGGAGTCGCTCGTTTATCAACAGGTCTGCTGTTGATTGATGACTTATCATTTTTAGGACCATAAGTCATTTTACTTTCATTCATCAGCTCCTCCTCAGTCATAGGTAAATATGTGTAATTATCATTGTAAGGAGGAGGAGCCTGATTGAAACCCAATCCACACCTTTTCTTTTTCTGATATGCAAGTTGTTGATCACACAAATTTTTAACTAGTTTGCTGGAAGAATCATATTTCTTAATATTGAGTTCATTTATTTGATATCTATCTCTGATATCTTCCAGTTCTTTGATCAAAATGCATACCTTCTCCTGTGCCTCTAAGAAATGGGCTGTTTTTACACTTACATCATCCTTAAGTTTGATGATGTCTTTTTGCTGAGCTTCAATTTTATCTTTATAAAGCTTTTCATTCTTTGATAAAATAAAATTTTTATTTTTTATGTCTTGATAATCTTGTATTAGCTCAGCGTTGTGTATTTTATATGCCTCAACCCTTTCTCGACACTCAGGAGTGCAAAAGACAGAAAGTATATCTTCAACAATCATTTCTTGAGCCACGGGTTTGTGAAATATAAATGCTGAATTTTGTGTGGATGAGCAAACTGCAGCAGATGTGTTGCCCTGAGTAGACTGCTTGTCAGCATTGTCATATGATTTGATGAGTGAGATCAGCTCATCTGACTTCATTTTGTAACAGTAGCAGTCGGTTGTCAATATTATCTGATTAACATTGGTAAACCAACTACAGTTCGCCTAATCTGGAATACTTTTTATAGCATCCAGAAGCTTACTGTTGCTCCTGTGAGTAGACACCACCACCTCTGCCTTCTCCATTTCAGAGAGCAGTTCAGCAAACCGGCCTGTAAGTGCTTCTATAGATTCACCATATGAGTATGTGAATCCTTGGAGTTCCTGCTAAAGCACCTCTCTCTTAGAAGACATTTTTAAGACGTGATCCCCCAAAAATGTGATCTTTTAACTATTTCCTCAACACAAGCCCAAAGCGAGAACCTGTGTACTCGCTAACTCAAAGCCTTTGCACGCGAATGAACCCGCTTTCTGAACCACACCTCAAAACCTGTCAAAACTTATCACACAAACCAAAACACACCTTTTATTTAATTAATTAAAATATATAATATAAACTATTATTATTAAACAATTATTATTATTATTATTATTATATTATTATTAGGTACTGATTAACTAATTATATTCTAGAATCTTAAAATTAGAATTTCAAACATCAACGTCAACGTTTGTCTCTGTTTCTGATGATGTTCCTTCAAACCAAACCCAACTAGAATTCCCGACACCCCAATTGTTACAAAAAGTTCTCTTAATTCAAATAACCAGCCGCTCAAAATAAATCACCAAGAAAAATGTTTGGTTAAAGGATGAGGTTGAAGATGATGAAGGTGATCGTTAAACCGTGATCACCGGAGGTTTGTGAAGATGGAGAGTGGTGAAAGTGATAGTTGTAGGTGGTCGGTGTATGATTGACGGTGATGATGCAGATGATGTCGAGTGATCACGGTGGTCCACAGGCGATGAAGATGGTGATGAACGATGGCGTTGCAGGTTTCCGGCGACAGTTATCGGACAAGAAGATGATGATCAGAGGTGGTGTAGACGATGATCGATGAAGTTGGAGAAGATGGACGGAGGTTGCGACTCGGAACCGTGGTTGCGAGTCGGATGAGTCAGAATAGTGGTGAAGGTTGCGAGTCGAGACAATTTTTGAAAAGTGTGAAGTCGAAACCGTGATTGCGACTGGTCCACTCGAGACCTTTTGAGTCGAGAACAAGATGTATGTTGTGACTCGAGACAGTGATGACAGGATGTTGGTGGTTGCGACTCGAAACGGTGTTTCTCGAACCGCTGTTGCGACTCGAGACCTTCTTGATTGATGACTCGAGACCATGAAAATTGATGACTCGAGACCTTGAAACTATGGAAGTTGTTGATGGGGGCTCGAGATCTTGGAGAGACTCGAAACCGTTGGACTCGAGACCTTCGTGAAGCTTGTTGAGTCGAGACCGTGGAAGTTGTTATGTTGGATATAAAAACCCGAAATTTATAATTGTTTTCCAACCCAACTTTTAAAAGTCAAATAACAATCACGAAATTCTTGGGATTTTGATAACTTTGGAAAGATAATAATGAATCCTTTTAAAAATTTCTGTTTATCTTATAACAACTTTCAAAACAAATCAAAAGCCAAAATATAATGATTTTAGATAAAATTTCGATGAACACTACGAAGAACGTGAAGAACACTGAACCAAAAATAACGAAAAACTTGAATCTTTGATATCACACCGAGCCTAGAAACAGGTTCTAATGGCTCTGATACCAATTGTAAGTCCCGTTTAACCGGATCTTTCAATGATATCAAACAACCTATTGATTGTGCGGAATCCAATCAATAGGTGATTCAAGAATCAAAACGAAAATAAACAAGAACACCGAAATAACTTTTAACTCACACACGTTTCTATTACTTGAACAAGCAAAAACATGTGGTATGAGTACACCACAATCGAAGCACCTCCACTCTAGCTCTAGAGAAATTGTGTATAATAAGGAGGTTCCCCAAGGTTCCAAAGGTTCAAACCTTAAAACAAGTTAATAACTTGTTTATATACTAACTCAAGCCCACTTCCCTACACGGGCTCCCCTTGGGCCTGCTTGGCCCACATGGCCTAAAGCTTGGCCCAAGTGACCTATAAAGGTCCAAAACCTAATACTAACTAACCCGGTAAAGCCCAGTTCGTAACATAACCCGTTGTATTAATTTGATGCATCAGTCTCACACTTTAGGGCCTAACAAGAAGGGATACAGTCCTAAGTAGCCGGGTTAAAGTTTTAATAGTAGTTTAACTTATGAGGGGATCAAAGAGTTTGGACCCCCGCCATCCAATACCGGTGGGTATTGAAGGAGGTCCTACTAAATTTGACCCAGGTCCTTTGCAGGATCTATACACTGAACAATGGCAAGACTCTTACCAAACCGTTCCCTTAACCCCCGACCAGGTAGCCAACATATCTCCATATAGACCGTGGAGATATGAATGGTGAAAATCTTTTATTTTATATAGACAGTAAAATAATGCCAAGACACCACGGACAAACGATAAGGAAGAATCACCTTCAACATAAGAAACTAGTTATTAAAGTCATTAATACATAACCAAATAAAAAGTGCGAAAAGATTAAAAATAAAAAGTATTACACTAAAAACTTTTCTTCACCAAGTGATATAAGAGACTTAGGCAAACATGGCCTTTGATTGTCAAGAACTCTTACGATCAATCTTGGATCCCAAGACGACTGACACACTCTATGATGGACAATGGATGATGGTGGTGGATGATGGTGTTGTGATGGTGGTGGGTGGTGGGTGGTGGGTGAAGTGTGAGAGAGGTGGTGTGCCAAGGGATGAGTTGCAAGTGATCCAAGCACTCCTATTTATAGGCTGAACAGAAGCTCGGGAACGGCCCCGTGTCCATCCTTCTCTCTTTCTTCATTAATTGCAGTTTGTCTGCATTAGTTGACCACGCCCCCGTGTCCGCTGAGCACGACCCCGTGTGCAGAAGCGTATCTGTACTATCAAGATTTGCCTGGATTCTGCGAATCTTATAGTTGACCACGCCCCCGTGTCCGCTGAGCACGTCCCCGTGGTGGGCGATAGAAGCTTCTACTACTTTGTCTTTTCTGCTGACACTTGGGCATGCCCCCGTGCTCACTGAACACGGGGCGTGTTTATCCTTCTGTTCTCTTGTTTTGCTTGGGAGGATGCTGTCGGGGGGTCGGGCATGCCACGTTTGTTCCTTTTCTTGTATTTATGTTAGATTTAGTTGCCTTTTTGCTTCTTTTGTTCATTTGAGCTCATTTAATCCTGAAAATACAAAAGGAAGACAAAAACACACTTTTTCCAACATTAGTACTAAAAAAGGGTTAGTTTTATGCCACAATTGATGTAATTTATATGTTGCATTTTGTGCACATCAAATACCCCCACACTTGAATCTTTGCTTGTCCTCAAGAAAAACTCTTTATAGTGTGACTTTACACTCCCAAATGGAATGGGTAGAAGAGAAGGTTTTTGGGCTTGTCATAGAGTGTCGGGATTTCCAAGATTCTTTATTAAGTTTTATTTTTATTTATTTACAATCCTATTCGTCATGATTTATTAAAAACGTTTAATAAGATAAATTACTTATTAGGCATAACATGCCTTTTTTAAAATTCCATTTATATACAAGTTCACATACCTCACGGGGGATCACTCAACACTCGGCCGAAGGTGTATTTTTAGTGAATCACTCAAGAGCGGCATGGAACTTACTCCTACCATAAGCTTGCCAAGCAATCAATCCTCCTCCTTTTTAACTATACACCTTTGTAAATATCAAGAGGACTTTTTGGGTGAAGGTTTAGGCTTGGGCGAAAGGTGGGTGGTTGGGTTAGTGGTTAGTAAAAGGGCGAAAAACGTAAAAAGCGTCTGTTTTCATACGACTCGTAAAATTTTTTCAAAACTTTTTATTTTGATGAAACATTTCTTTCAAACAAAGTTGTTTTTGATAAACTTGTTTGTTTATTTCTTTGACTTCATCCTCCAAATTTTTTTTTTCAAGTCATAAGAAAAACCGAGCTTTGTTACTAAAATAAAGGGCTTAAAATGAAAAAAGGTTTAGGTGGGTAAAGGGTTTTTGAATTGGGTTAAGAAATGAAAAGGTTTAGGCTCAAAGGGGTTAACTAGGGGGATTTTGGGTAGGTGGTAAAAAAAAGAAAAAAATAATGGTGTAGAAATAAAAAGGGTTAGTCCTACCTCAATCATTTACTTACTCGGGTTTAAGTTGGTAAGGACCGGGAATGTATCGTCGTGGCAAGTTCTAGAGTTGTAAGAACCAAGCGGCTATTCACACAAGAAACGAAAAATTAGCATTTAGTTTAAAGATATGTATTTGTATGCTCAATAAAGGCTCAAAACTCACTTTTGTGGGAATGGGTTTTTATGTGATCAAGTATATATAATCAAATTTTAACTAAGTTTGTCATGCCATTTCATAATTTTCTTATGTTGGTTATTTTTATCACGACGCTATCGGTTGTAAATTTGTAAAAATATAACATTTTTAGAATTTTGAAATTCCCAACTTAAACCTAGACAAGTAAAAAAAAATGAAAATTTTTAAAAAAATTCGGGGTGATTAGCGGTTCCAATAGAGTTTTGTGTAAGGCTTGTTAATTAGGACTTGCAAGATTCAAAGTTTTAGCATCCCCTCCACACTTAAATTACACATTGTCCTCAATGTGTCCCAAAAATAAGTTTTTAGGTTAATTGAATGTGTAAAAAGGTGTGAAAAACAAAGATTTGTGTTACTGGACGTCTGGACACGGCCCCGTATCGGGTGAACACGGCCACGTGTTCAGAGTGCCAGTAACGAAAACTTACAGAAGGTGGACACGGGGGCGTGTTGGCTGGGCACGACCCGGTGTCTGGAAAAAATCTGCAGAATTTAAACAAACAGCGGGTTTGGGAGGTGGGCACGGGGGCGTGTCGGCCGGACACGACCCCGTGTAGACAATCTGCAAAGATGAAAAACAGGTTTTCTGACTTCGGTTTTCCTGTCCCGGCTTTAGTAGTACTAATATTTAGTACTCTAAGCCTCATATGTACCTGTTTTATCAATAAACACTACACCAAACTATAGTAAACATCCTAGATTACCAAGTTCAACATCTAAACCACAAAGTTAAAAATAAAAACAAAAGCAGAAAATAAAAAGAGTTAAAGGGAAAGTAAATTGTTCAACACTCGGTACGCAGGCCGGAAATTGTTCGATAGAAAAGAGGGGTTAACCTATGGGATCTTCTACCAGCTGCTCCTGCTCCTACTCCACCCGCCTAGTCCATGTCCTCATCCTCATCATCACCTCCTCCTCTGTGCCCCGCCATGTACTCCCGGATGTTCCCGATGTCATCTTGAATATCGGAGATGTTTCTCTCAATGGCTCCGACCCAGTTGTACGTGTTGCTGGCCAAGTTATAGGTGTTCCTGGTGCACATGAGGTTCTCCTGCAACAAATCATGTAAACTTTGGAAGTTAGGAAAACCGCCTCCTTATGAGGAGGACTGGCCTGGATCACTATGGGGCTGGTGTTGGAAATGAGGGGGTGGTTGGAACTATGGAGCGTGAAGGACAAGTGCTTCTTGTGGGTTCCAAGCATGCCCTTGGACCCTTTGGAAGCTGACCGACCCATCTTCGGCTTCATAGATTAAGTTCATGGAGCGGCAGATGTGTATATCTACTCTCCCCGACCATGGACTGCTTTCAAAAGACCGAGGCATGTTCATAAAGCGCTTGAAGAGACGGTATATCCAACCCCCGAAGAAGATAGGGGTTGGTGGAGTAGCAAGCCGGTTCCAATGCATGTTTCAGAGCAGGAGGTATGGAACATCGAGGTGTCTGCGGTTATGGATGCAATGAAGTACTATCAGATCTCTCAGCCCAACGACGCCACTGCTATCATGCCTTTGACTAAGAGAGTAGGTGAGGACCCGATGGATGTAACGGTAAAGAGGGTCCCTCAGCCTAGTACTCTTAGTGCTCCTTGGGTTGTAGTGCCCATCTCCGATTTGTGCCCATGCAGCTTGGCGTTCGTCTTCAGCAAGTTCACGTAACCTGCCAGTGTTTTCTTTATTGCCCGCGTCTTCCTCGTCATATAACCCTACCATTGACCTAAACTGTGCCATTGAAATTGAGTACTTGCTTCCCCCACATCGAAACTCCACACCATTATTGTAAAATGGCTCGCACCTTGAGTTGAACATAAATGTGCTATAGAACTCCAAAGTGTATTCGGGAACCGAACAAAGGCGAGTAGTAAGGGCCCTCTCAGCGACCCAGTGACTAGGTTATTGAAGCGGTCCCATTGGTTCACTAATCCCAAAAGATCCGAACACACTTGTCTTGGGTATTCTTCCGGTCTTGTTCGAAGTGTATCATATCTTGCCTTGGCATCAAGCTCACTTGCGTTGAACCTTGTGAATTTCTTCGACATCTGAAAGAATACACCAAAAGATAGCATAAAATGGTGAAATTTTCGGAGAAAACCGAAAACAGTGGGCTGGACACGGCCCCGTGCTCAGCGGGCACGACCCCTGTCCAGGCGTCTGTTACTCGAAATCTTCATTTTTCGACCCGGTCCCGAAAACTTGAAATTTTTTTTGTCGAGTAGGTGCGGTTTCCCCCGAAAATGAAACCCCAAGTGTCGTTTTTCCCAAAACAAACCGTTTACCCCTTCTATTTTATCTTTTTCGGTTCAAAAACAAGGGTTTGGGGTTTTTGTGAGAAATTGGCGAATCTATGAACAATACAAGTGGATTTACTTCCCATAACACTAATCTAAACTAATGCTAACAGATTTATGCAAAAATTGAGGTTCGATCCGGATGAAGTTCAAGAACCCTAGATTTTCCCCCAAATTTTTGATGTTTTAACTACATGCAAATATCTAATCTAACTACTAATGATGATAGAATCATACCTTGATGTTGTTAGAATGAGAGGGAACGTCGGAATTCTGCGGAAAATCGCCTGAGCCAGAGAGTTTTCGGGGGAAACGGGGCGTGTGGAATGAGGTAACTGTTATGAAAAAGGGGTTTTATCCCGATAGTCGCGTGGACACGGCCCCATGTCCAGTGGACACGGCCTCGTGCCGAGCAATTTTTTTAATTAAATATTTTTTTAGTGCTCGTGTGAGTGCCCTGTTTTCCCAAAATTTGGTTAGAAGACTTACCGATTTCGATGTTATGCGCTTGTTCGTAACTTACCAGGTATAATGTTGATGCTTTTACTCTTCGACCGTTTGAAGCGAGATTTCTTCTTCCTCATCCTTAATGAATCCTTGGTAGAGTTTCAGCCGTTGGCCATTGACTTTGAATGGAATTCCATTCCGAGATTTAATTTCTACTGCACCGTGTGGGAAAATATGGGTGATAGAAAAAGGTCCTGACCACCTAGACTTTAATTTTCCAGGAAATAATCAGAGTCGTGAATTAAACAAAAGAACTTGATCTCCTTCTCGAAATTCATTAGGTTTAATATGTTTGTCATGCAAATTTTTCATTCTTTCTTTATAAATTTCAGAGTTAGAGTATGCATAATTCCTTAATTCGTCTAATTCATTTAATTGACAAAATCGATTTTTACCTGCAAATTCTAGATCTAAGTTTACATTTTTAATTGCCCAGTAGGCCTTGTGAGCTATTTCTACCAGCAAGTGACAGCTTTTTCCATAGACAAGCTTATATGGGTTGTACCTATTGTTGTTTTATAAGTAGTTCGAAAGGCCCATAAAGCGTCATCTAATTTATCAGCCCATTCCTTTTTATTTAACCAGACGGTTTTTTCAAGTATTCGTTTTAAACCTCTATTAGTCACTTCGGCTTGTCCGTTTGTTTGAGGGTAATATGCTATTGAGACCCGGTGATAGACCCCATATCTTGTTAAGATTTTTTCAAGTTGATGATTACAAAAATGGGTACCTCTATCACTTATTAATGCTTTAGGTGTTCCAAAACGAGAGAATAATTTTTTCAGAAATCTTACCACAACTCTTCCATCATTTGTTGGAAGTGCCTCGGCCTCGGCCCATTTAGACAAGTAGTCGACCGCCACAAGTATATATTTGTTTCCTTTTGACGGTGGGAAGGGTCCCATGAAGTCGAGTCCCCACACATCAAAAATTTTATAAACAAGAATGCCATTTTGTGGCATTTCGTTTTTGGAAGAAATATTACCTGATCATTGGCAAGCATCACATGTCTTGACGAGACTTTGGGCGTCTTTGTAAATGGAAGACCAATAAAATCCTGAATCAAATACCTTTCGTGTGGTACTAGCGGCACCATGATGTCCTCCGTATGGACCTTCATGACAATGGTGGAGAATTCTTCTTGCTTCATTACTATGTACGCACCGTCGGATGAGTTGATCGGCATATATTTTGAAAAGATAAGGATCTTCCCAAAAGTAATGCTTTATGTCAGCAAAGAATTTTTTTCTTTGGTGATGTGGCCATCCTTTGGTGACTATATCGCTAGCTAAGTAGTTAGCATAGTCGGCATACCATGGTTCTTGTCTATATTCCACCATTTCCAGGGACTCCGTTGGGAATTTTTCGTTGATTTACTTGTCCCTGGTTGCCTCTAAAGCTGGGTCTTCTAGGCGTGAAAGATGATTTGCTGCGGTGTTTTCTGCTCCTCTTTTGTCTTTGATTTCAATATCAAATTCTTGGAGGAGTAGAATCCACCGAATCAAATGGGGTTTAGCATCCTGTTTCTTGAAAAGGTATCGAATGGCAGCATGATCTGTATAGACTATTGTTTTAGAAAGAACAAGATAAGAATGAAATTTATCAAAAGCAAATACCACAGCTAGTAACTCTTTTTCAGTTGTTGTGTAATTTTCTTGTGCATCATTAAGTGTTTTACTAGCATAATAAATTGGGTGAAAATGCTTTTCTTTTCTTTTTCCCAAGACTGCTCCAACTGCAAAGTCACTTGATCACATATGATTTCGAAAGGTAATTTCCAATCAGGCGCTATCATGATAGGTGCATTGACTAGCATTTCCTTGAGGGTTAGAAATGCTTGATTGCAATCCTTGTCAAAGATGAAAGGGGCATCTTTTTCAAGTAATTTTGTTAGAGGTCTTGAAATTTTTGAAAAGTCCTTGATAAACCGTCTATAAAATCCGCCATGCCCTAAGAAACTTCTGATTGCTCTAACGGAGGATGGTGGAGGTAATCGAGAAATAGTGTCTATTTTGGCTCGATCAACTTCCATTCCTTCACTTGAGATTTTGTGACCGAGTACTATTCCCTCCGTTACCATGAAATGGCATTTTTCCCAATTAAGGGGGCGAGGTTAGTTTCCTCACATCGGGATAGCATTCGTTCGAGGTTATCGAGGCATTGGTCGTATGAATCTCCAAAGATAAAAAAGTCGTCCATGAAGACTTCCATTGTCTTTTCTATCGTGTCATGGAAGATGGCCACCATGCAACGTTGGAATGTTGCGAGGGCATTACATAGACCGAATGGCATGCGTCGATAAGCAAAAGTTCCATAGGGACATGTGAATGTTGTCTTTTCTTGGTCTTCGGGTGCTATCGAGATTTAAAAGTAACCTGAAAAACCATCCAAGAAACAATAAAATTTATGACCGGATAATCTTTCTAACATTTGGTCAATAAAGGGCAAAGGAAAGTGATCTTTCCTTGTTGCTTCATTTAACCGTCTATAGTCTATACACACTCTCCATCCTGTGACGGTTCTCGTTGGTATTAATTCATTTTTTTCATTAGTTATTACCGTCATACCTCCTTTCTTTGGAACTACTTGAACGGGACTTACCCAAGGACTATCGGAGATAGGATAAATAAGTCCGACGTCAAGTAATTTGATGACTTCGCTTTTAACCACTTCTTGGACATTTGGATTTACTCTACGTTGTGGTTGAATTACCGATTTGTAGTCATCACTGATTAAAATTTTGTGCGTGCACATGGAAGGACTTATTCCTTTAATATCTACAAGCTTCCAAGCGATCGCATTTTTGTGTTTTTTCAAAAGTTTAATTAATTTTTCTTTTTCGACACTACTTAGGTTAGACGAAATAATTACAGGAGATTTACCATCCTTGTCTAGAAAAGCATATTCCAAACCTTTCGGAAGTTATTTAAGCTCAAGAGGTGGGTCTTTAGAAGACTCCTTATTTAGTTGCTCATTTTGATCAAGAACTTTAAAAGTTTGTTCTATGGCGACCTCTTCTTCAACAAAGTGGTCCATCTTTTCACTTGTATCGGGTGGTTCATCTTCATCTTCAATTAGGGGGTCATTATTGCCAAAAGGATATTTCATTGAGCGCTCAAGATCTATGCTCCTTTTGAATGCCCCTAATTGAAGAGGTAGATTGTTGTACTTTCAGTTTTTCAAAGCTTCGTGAGTTTTTACAAAAGGTCGTCCCAACACTAGAGGAGCATCATCAAGGATGACAAAGTCAGTTGGGATTACCAATTGATCTGTTCGAAACAAGACATCCTCAACTATACTGATTGATTTTATCATTTTTCGATTGGATAGAAAAATGGGTATTTGAAGTGGAGAAAAATCACTAATACTTAATTTTCCGAAAATGTAATTAGGCATTATGTTAACACAAAGATCTTTATCAATTGTGACATTACTAATAAAGGAATTTTGAAAAAACATGGAACCGGTGTAATTTTGATTTCAAAAGGGTCTTCTTTTATTAGTGAAGTTTGATCGTTAGTTAACTTAATACTTACCGTTTCGTCAATTTTAGTGCTAGTGTTTAACTCTTTTAAAAATTTAGCATGAGTGGGTACTAAACAATGATTTTCAAAAGAAGGTGACAAGAGATTAATTTCTTCAAAATTAGACTCTTCTTGGATTTTAATGTTAACGGACTCACCTTTTTCGTTATTTAACTCATGTGCCGGTTTTTCACTTATTTGTTCTTCCATTTTTACCTCTTCAACTATCTTTTCTTTATTTAATTCTTCTCTGGCGCAGGACTCCTCTTCCCTTGCACGAGATTCTTTTATGTATCGCTCGATAGTTTTAAGGTGTTCTAATATCCTATCGGTCACTTCGGTGATAGAGAAAGGATCGGGATTTTCAAAGCTTGAATCCGGTTTATTCGATCCTTGGTTCCTCATAGTACTCATATGAAGTAGATGGTTCATACCATTGTTCTTCATTGTAAGTGTATGATGGATAAGGGTCATAATTTTGTTCTTCATAGTACTCATATGAGGTGGGTTGTTCATGCCATGGTTCCTCATAATAAGAGTATGAAGGTGGTGGCTCATATCTTGGTTCCTCAAAGTATGAGTACGAAGGCTCATACCTTGGTTCATCAAAATATAAGTATGAGGGAGAAGGTTCATACCTTTGGTCTTCATAGGATGTGTATGAAGTCGATGGCTCGTACCTGGGCTCCTCATTGTAGGTGTATGAAGTGGATGGTTGAAATGAGTTGTAATGTTGAACCGAGTGCGGGTTACCACAATTAGTGCAATAGTCTCCCCTATAATCATCCTCCTCATAGGTGTCAGCAGACCACAACAGAGTCTCGGGACCAGAAAACAAAAATAAAAACGGAAACAGAGGCAGGACACGGCCCGTGTTCAGGGTCTGTATCTGGGCGTTTGAATAAAAGTTACTGGTCTTGTTGAGCACGGGGGCGTGTTCAGTGGACACGACCCCGTGTTCAAACTCTGTATCTGGGTGTTTTATGAAAAATATGCAGCACGGCCCCGTGTTCAGTGAACACGGCCCGTGTTCAGGCTACTGTAAATGCAAACTAAACTAAAATGCAGAAAAATGTGCGCGCGTTTTGAAAAAGTTTTGAAAAACTGATTAGGTCGTTGATTTTAAGCTTTCTTAAAATCCTTGTGTCCCCGGCAGCGGCGCCAAAAACTTGACGTGCGTGTAGTGTAATATATTTTAGGTGTATATTTTAAGCCCTTTTTACACTTTTTAGCCAAGTTTTAAATTTATAAAACACGATATTCACTAACACTAAACACACATATGGGCAAGTGCACCCATCGTGAACGTAGTATAGTGCTGGTAAGATACCGAGGTCGTCCAAGGACACAAGAGCTTTTAGTACCGGTTTATCCTCAACGTCTAATCAAATCAAAAAGTTAGAAAAAGGTTTTATAAACTAGAAAAATAAAACTAACTAAAATGCTGAAAATAAAAGTAAAAGTAAAGACAGATAGACAAGATGAATCACTTGGGTCCGACTCGTGTGTAGTGTAACCTTTGATTATTTCCGCACTTTTGCACATTTTAAGAGATTATCTTAGTTATTGTAGTAGGCCCCTCTTTTGAAGGTGACGTTACCCTCAACCCAGTAGTTTGAGTCAGCAAGGATACAATCCTAAAGGGTCGGATTATTGAAAGATAATTAATTAAGTTATTAATGCATAATGTGGTAGGCCCCTCTTTTGAAGGTGACGTTACCCTCGACTAAGTAGTCTGAGTCAGCAGGGATACAATCCTAAGTAGTCGGGTTAAAGTTTTAATAGTAGTTTAACTTATGAGGGGATCAAAGAGTTTGGACCCCCGCCATCCAATACCGGTGGGTATTGAAGGAGGTCCTACTAAATTTGACCTAGGTCCTTTGCAGGATCTATACACTGAACAATGGCAAGACTCTTACCAAACCGTTCCCTTAACCCCCGACCAGGTAGCCAACATATCTCCATATAGACCGTGGAGATATGAATGGTGAAAATCTTTTATTTTATATAGACAGTAAAATAATGCCAAGACACCACAGACAAACGATAAGGAAGAATCACCTTCAACATAAGAAACTAGTTATTAAAGTCATTAATACATAACCAAATAAAAAGTGCGAAAAGATTAAAAATAAAAAGTATTACACTAAACACTTGTCTTCACCAAGTGATGTAAGAGACCTAGGCAAACATGGCCTTTGATTGTCAAGAACTCTTACAATCAATCTTGGATCCCGAGACGACTCACACACTCTATGATGGACAATGGATGATGGTGGTGGATGATGGTGGTGGGTGGTGGGTGAAGTGTGAGAGAGGTGGTGTGCCAATGGATGAGTTGCAAGTGATCCAAGCACTCCTATTTATAGGCTGAACAGAAGCTCGGGCACGGCCCCGTGTCCGTTGGGCACGGCCCCATGTCCGTTGGGCACGACCCCATGTCCATCCTTCTCTCTTTCTTCATTAATTGCAGTTTGTCTGCATTAGTTGACCACGCCCCTGTGTCTGCTGAGCACGACCCCGTGTGCAGAAGCGTATCCGTACTATCAAGATTTGCCTGGATTCTGCGAATCTTATAGTTGACCACGGCCCCGTGTCCGCTGAGCACGACCCCGTGGTGGGCGATAGAAGCTTCTACAACTTTGTCTTTTCTGCTGACACTTGGGCACGCCCCCGTGCTCACTGAGCACGGGGCGTGTTTATCCTTATGTTCTCTTGTTTTGCTTGGGAGGATGCTGTCGGGGGGTCGGGCATGCCACGTTTGTTCCTTTTCTTGTATTTATGTTAGATTTAGCTGCCTTTTTGCTTCTTTTGTTCATTTGAGCTCATTTAATCCTGAAAATACAAAAGGAAGACAAAAACACACTTTTTCCAACATTAGTACTAAAAAAGGGTTAGTTTTGTGCCACAATTGATGTAATTTATATGTTGCATTTTGTGCACATCAGCATACGGTAATTGAGGCAAGAACTGGAGAGTATGATGAGAATAGATTCTCTTCATTACCTTGGCCTAGTGACATGGTTCTAAGCTCCAGTAACTCTCACGTGGCTGATCAAGTGAGTGATACTCCTCCGGAACCTAGGAGGAGTGGTAGAGCAAGAAAAGCTAAATCATTTGGTGATGAATTTAAGCTATATTTGGTTGAAGGATCTAGAGATGAAATTAAATTCAATATCAATATTGTTTCAATATTGAGGAAGATCCTAGAACCTATAGTGAAGCCATAGCATCTCGGGATGTAGCTTTCTGGAAAGAAGCTATAAATGATGAGATGGACTCTATTATGCAGAATAACACTTGGAAACTATCTGATCTGCCCCGTGGGTGTAAACCACTTGGTTGTAAATGGATCTTCGAGAAGAAGATGAAAGTAGATGGTTCAATTGATAAGTTTAAATCCCGATTGGTTATCCAAGGCTTTAGACAAAAGGAAGGAATTGACTACTTGATACATATGCTCCTGTAGCAAGAATATCCACTATTAGATTATTGGTTGCCTTAGCTACAATACACAATCTTGTGATTCACCAAATGGACGTGAAAACCGCTTTTCTGAATGGTGATTTGGATGAGGAGATATATATGAAACAACCAGAGGGTTTTGTTATGCATGGCAATGAGCATTAGGTGTATAAGCTAGTTAAGTCATTGTATGGCTTAAAGCAAGCACCTAAATAGTGGCATCAAAAGTTTGATGAAGTGGTTTTGTCTAATGGTTTTGTATTAAACCAAGCAGACAAGTGTGTATATAGCAAATTTGATGATTCTAGGAAAGGAGTCATAATTTGTCTATATGTAGATGACATGTTGATCTTCGGTACTGACCAGGATCAAGTTGATAAAACAAAGAAATTTTTGTCATCTTGCTTTGACATGAAGGATATGGGGGAGGCGGAAGTGATCCTTGGTATAAGGATCAAACGGGAGAACAATGGCATATCGATCTCTCAATCTCATTATATTGAGAAGATATTGAAAAAGTTTAATTTTCATGATAGTTCTCCGGTTAGCACTCCAATGGATCTGGCTTTTAAGCTCTCACCTAATGAAGGTGTAGCTATAAGCCAACTTGAATATTCAAGGGCCATTGGATCTCTCATGTATGCCATGATTAGCACTTGACCGGATATAGCTTATGCTGTTGGAAAGCTTAGTAGGTATACTAGCAATCCGGGTGCAAGTCATTAGAAAGCAATGAATCGAGTATTTAGGTACTTGAAAGGAACCATGAAATATGGTTTGACTTATACTGGATTTCCTTCGGTTTTAGAAGGCTATTCAGATGAAAGTTGGATTAACAACAAGGAAGATCATTCTTCCACAAGTGGATGGACTTTTCTGCTTGGAGGAGGTGTTATATCTTGGGCATATAGGGCTATAGAGTATGTAAACTTGTGTGTGTATTATCTTCATGTATTCATTGAATAGAAAGGGTTCAATCCTTAGCATTCGGATATTTGGAATGTGTAATATACTAATGTGAAATTCAATCGTCGCGATATTTCATTTATGCATAAGTTTGATTGTTGTGAATTTGTTTAAGTTAATCAGGATTACGCTAAAATGGGGGAGAAATGTTAGATATTTTAGTGTAATCGGGATTGACTTGGTGATCAAAGCAAATAATAATACACATCAAGCAAGTTAGGAGGTGCGGGAGTGCACGCTTGTTTGAGTTATTATAATTCGAAGTGTACGGGAGAAGCCCGTACTCTACGGGGTTCCAAGGGGGCAACGCCCCCTTGGCCGGGGTCCTGGGGCAGCGCCCGTGGGAGCAGGGTCCAAGTCCTAGGGGCGGCAGCCCCTAGCAGGGTCCAAGGGTCGAGCTGCCAGGTCAGCTTGGAAAATTTTTATTTTCATTAAATTGCCTTAATGAAACTGCATCAGAAAATTTTATTTTCTGGAAATTGTCACATTTTCGAAATGATTAAAAATGACAGTTTTTTGGCAAGTTTTGTCTAAAAATAGAGATAACTGCCATTACGCAGTTACATCCCAAAAAACCCAAAATTCGTAGACAGTTTTTTTGGTTGCAATCTTCCTGGTTCAGACAATTCACAGACAAAACATACCCTGGTTCAATTTCTCTAAATCAGAGTTATATCAGATTGAATTATTCGGATGAACCACCGAAATAATTTGATCTGAGAGTGATTACACCCTATCTATTCATCCGATTTTCTGAAATTCCCCAACAATACATATACCATCAATCAACATTCAAAACCATCATCTTGGTATCTCTATGGTCGCTTTGAAGAATATTATTCCATATATTAATAAGCAACTTATATATGCATTATCACTTGTACCTTTGGCTTAGGGAGTGATTCAAAAAAAAACTTGATTTTTCCACTTGTAACCCAAACATTTCATACTTTACATTTTAACCCCTTTTCATTTTTTTTACTTTTAACCTAAGTTTTCCATCTTTTATAATTTAACACAACACTTTATTATTTACAACTTTCGTACCCCATACTATTTATCTTTTGCGTCGTTCTAAATTTTGTGAGTTAACATGTTGTAGCGTGCATGTGAGGTTCAACGTTTTTGCTCTATTTTTTCATATTTGACTGACCCGTCGCAACACGTCCATTTTCCCCTTTTGAAAAGTTCGCCGCAACGGGTGGGTCATAGATCGACTAAGTTATTATTTTCTACATTTTACGTTTCTGGTTAATTTCTTCGTATTAAGACACTATAACGGGTGTGTGTGGTTCAACGATTTTAGTCTGCTTTTCGTTCAGTTTAATTTTTACCATTTTATCTATTTTATTTTTACGATGTTGAGAGTTAATGTGGTTGTGGCATTGGTGCTACTTGGCACGATTTTACGAACGTTTTTAACCTATTAAATTTTTTACTAATTTTTTGTTTCGGTTTACCCCTATACTTCCTTTACTTTAAAATTATATTTTACGTGCATATTTTATCTACGGGTATGTGTAAATATGATTTCTTCTACATTCCGACATAAACTTTTTTATAGGCGAGTCAGGTCAAATATAATACGTTTTCGTTTAAAGAAACCATTTTTACGTGCATATTTCTAGGTGCGTTTTCGTATAAAGTTATGATTGTTCGACATGAATTCCATTTACTTTACGTTTGACCCAATCACAATGCTTATACAGGTTACACCGAGTTTAACTGGACACGTCGAAATGTGTGTTTTCATATGATTAACGTATCATATAACGTTTAGACTAATCCATTCAATGTTTACGATGTATCCGCGCCGCAACGCGGGCGGGTCTTAACCCTAGTTTTTAATTAATTTAGAAAACTAGTTTGAGCCGGTTTGGTAACATTTGCTGAACCGAGATTCGAGACTGCTAATCTAGTAATCTCCGGTAGTAAGCTCAAACGCTACTAATGGAAACCCTGCAAAGTTGGATTAAATGCATAAAACTGGTCTAAATGAATCCAAAACACAAGCTTAAACAAGCTGTAGATTCTCTATACCGACACAGTAATGTCAACCCTGAAGCATACACTCGTATTGTTCTTGATTGTGTTCGACTCAATGACGCCCATCAAGCCAAACGCTTACAATCCCACATGGACGACAATCTGTACGAACCCACAACCACATTTATCCACAATCGTCTCCTTGATGTGTATGCAAATTCCGGGAAACTTTTGGATGCACGTAACCTGTTCGATAAAATGCCACAAAGAGATACATTCACTTACAACGCAATGTTAAAAGCTTATTCGAAGATGGGGTCTGCGGATGACTTGCAGGGGTTGTTCAGAAGCATCCCATGTCGAGATTCTGTTTCGTATAACACGGTGATTGCTGGTTTCGCGACAAAAGGTCGTGTGAATGAGGCTTTGGAGGTGTTTGTTGAAATGCAGAAGGAAGGAGTTGAGGTTACTGGGTATAGTTATGTGAGTGTATTGAATGCGTGTTCGCGGGTGTTGGATTTGCGCCGTGGGAAGCAGGTTCATGGAAAGATTGTGGCTTGTGGTTTGGTGTTTAATGGTTTTGTTTGCAATGCTTTGACGGACTTGTATGCTAAATGTGGTGAGATTGATGCTGCGCGTTGGTTGTTTGATCGGATGCGTAACCAGAATGTGGTTTCTTGGAATTTAATGATTTCGGGTTATATGAAAAACGGGTTGCCAGAAAAGTCTATAGAATTGTTTTCTGAAATGAAGTTGTCTGGTGTTAAACCGGATGTGGTTACGAATTCGAACGTTCTTGGTGCGTTTTTTCAAACGAGGCGAATCCACGAGGCGCAAAAGCTTTTTGCAAAGATTGAGAAAAAGGACACGATTTCATGGACAACAATGATTGTGGGTCATGTCCAAAACGGAAAAGAAGAGGATGCGTTAGTGTTGTTTAATGATATGTTAACGGCGAGCGTTAAGCCAGACAAGTTTACAATTTCGAGCGTGGTTAGTTCGTGCGCGCGATTAGCTTCTTTGTTTTATGGTCAAACAATTCATGGTAAATCAGTCCACATGGGAGTTGACAACGACACACTTGTGTCGAGTGCCCTTGTTGATATGTATTCTAAATGTGGTGAACCGACTGAAGCCCGGAAGATTTTCGACACGATACATTCCAAATCAACGGTTTCATGGAATTCCATGATTTTAGGGTATGCGCAAAACGGAAAGGATTTAGAGGCACTAACACTTTACGAAGAAATGTTGAATAATGGTATAAAGCCAGATAGCATTACCTTTGTTGGCGTTCTTTCTGCTTGTATACATGAAGGACTTACCGAAAGGGGAGAACAATATTTCCATTCACTGACAAAACAACATGGGATCATACCGACTTCAGATCATTACGCGTGTTTGATCAATCTTCTTGGTCGTTCAGGTTGTGTGGACAAAGCCGTTGAAACAATAAAGGGTATGCCTTACAAACCGGATAGTCTCATTTGGTCAACACTTTTGTCGGTTTGTAAACTTAACGGTGACATTGAACATGGAGAAATGGCAGCAAAAGAACTCTTTGAGTTGGAACCGTATAACGCTGAACCTTATATCACTCTTTCCAATATGTACGCTGCTAATGGAAGATGGAAAGATGTGGCAGCCATGAGATCTATTATGAACAGTAACAAGATTAAAAAGTTTGCGGCGTTTAGTTGGGTGGAAATTGATGGAAAAGTGCATAAATTTGTATCGGAAGATCGAGCTCATCTGGAGTCAGAAGCCATATATCGCGAATTAAACCGGATTATAAGAAAGTTACTAAAAGCTGGATTTACTCCAAATAAGAACCTGGTATTGCATGATGTCGGTGATGATGAAAAGCGTGAATCGATATGTTATCATAGTGAGAAATTAGCTCTTGCATACGGGTTGATGAAGAAACCTGATGGAAGGCAACCTGTTAGGATTTTAAAGAATATCAGAGTTTGTGGTGATTGTCATTTGTTTATGAAGTTTGTTTCAAGAATCATTGGCCGCGCCATCATATTGAGAGATTCGAATCGGTTTCATCACTTTGTAGGAGGGTCTTGTTCATGCAAGGACCTTTGGTGATCCTCTGAGTGTTGATCCTTTTATCAAATCTTGTTTCTTTTCATGCAACAGTTGTTAATGGTGTGCTTTTGGTTGATCAAAGAGTATGTCATAGCTACAAAATATTCATTAACATAGCGTTATACTTGTTATTGTTTAGATAATCATTTTTAGCACTTAATATTCATTAACACACTTGATGAACTATTCTTTTTGCAGAAATTTACACATATATAAAGACACTCATCTAGTAAAGTACATATTTGGGTTGACAACTTGACAACTAATCAAAGGCTTTGAGTTTTCAATCCTAATTAATAAATCATTACGTAACCATTACTAGTGCTCTAGTGGTGGCCACGGGTATTTAAGTTCCACATAAGGTGGGCCCAGGTGAGTTTTCTGCTCAGGTCTCAAGTTCGAATCTGAGTGATAGGGGTTTCTCATTAACGGGTTTAAATTGGGAATCTATTATGTTAGGGGATCTCTAGCGCGGACTCGGTTAAGACAACGTATGCTAGACCTTCCGACATTCGCAAATAATTCACACCTTTCAAAAAAAATCATTACGTTATCAAATGCTTTTGTTGTCTCTTTAACAACATATAAATGGTTAAGTAAACGATGGTTGCAATATCAAGAGCAATAAACTACTAGATAGAGATGGCAATGTGGTTGGTGCGGGTCGGGTATTAGTAATTTCATATCCGGTAATAAAATCGTATTCCATACCGACCCAATACTCGTCGGGTAATTAATAGTGTTGGGCATACCCTAGGTGTCAGGTAAACCCGTTAATTTCTTACCATTCAAATTTTTATAATTTTATATTCTCAATAACTACAATAAATTAAAATATGATTAATTAGATACATATTATTATCACTATACAAGTTTTAAATATCTAAAATATATAAATATCATGATGATATGAATTTCAAAAGATTATTTCGTTTTAATAACATACAAATATAAATCATATCATCAAATTATTATTACATTATATTATATTATATTATACATATGAATAGAAAGTTGTCATGAACAGTAAATAAAAATTTTTAAATATTTTTTTAATAATATTTTATTTAGTGTTCAACTTATTTTTTTAATAAGGGTAAATTACTTTTTGAGTCCCTGTGTTTTAGAGGTTTTAACCACTTGAGTCCAAATTCAAAATGTTTAACGCGCTGAGTCCCTATAAACATTTTTCTTAACCATTTGAGTCCAAATTTCTAACACTGTTAGAGTTATTCTGTTAACTTTTGTTAAATTACCAAATTACCCCTGTACTTAAAAAAACCAATTTATTATTATTAAAGCTTTTATTACATATGTAAATATAAAATGTAGATTCACACACATCAGACACTCTCTCCCTCCTAACTTATCTTTCTCTCAACAAAAACCACCACCACCGCCACAACGAATCACCACCGCCACAACGATCACCACAACCATCACCATCACCACCGCACCACCTCCGGCACCATCACCACCGCACAACCACCTCACCTCATCAACATCGCCGCACCACCACAAGCTCCGAACGAGAAAGAACAGGAACAAACACCGACCTGGTGTCACCTCTCATCTGTCGACACCCCTACCGAGCTTCTTGAAGTTGTAGATGCAACCCTTGACCCTTATTAATTGTTTATAAGAGATTCCAGCAAAACATACTCTCTGGAAGAGGTGTCAATAATTGGGCGTACAGCCCTCTGTTAAATTGCGATGGAACGGCACCTGCTCGTTTGCAAGTCATGGCTAGAAGCCTCCAAGGATCCGCCTCTTCACTCTGTTCTCGAGTGTGAGTTTTTTATTTTGATTTGGTTGAGCTAGGGTTTCGTTGTGATTGTTTTTGTGTGATTTGGAAATAGAGAATTGGGGATATGTTTGGTTTAGGGTTTGTTTTTCGATCGTTTGTGTGTGATTTTGATGGTTGGAAGCATAGAATTAGGGGTTTGTTTTATCTGGGGTTTGTTTTGCATCCTTTCTGGATCTGGACGATGGGGCAGTGGTGGAGATGACGGTGGGGCAATGGTGGAGATGGTGATGGTGTGATGGTGTTTATAGAGAGAAGAGTGTGTGAGAGAAAGTGTGTGTAGGTGTGTGTGTGTTTATATTATATATAATGTAATTTCTTTTTATATATATTATATATTAAAACTGTATGCATTAAAGACTTGTTCCTTGTACTCATATGCATATAAAACTTGTACTTTGTGTGTAAATGACTAAATTACCATCGTAGTTAACAAACTTGGTGGATGGTGTTAGAAATTTGGACTCAAATGGTTAAGAAAAATGCTTATAGGAACTCAGGGCGCTAAACATTTTGATTTTGGACTCAAGTGGTTAAAACCACTAAAACACAGGGACTCAAAAAGTAATTTACCCTTTGAATAATAAATATTAAATAGTAATATATATATATATATATATATATATATATATATATATAGAGAGAGAGAGAGAGAAACGGGATCAGGAGAAAACGCCTTGAAGTGTGAAAACGGTGAGAACGGATCCTGGCCCAACACGTGGCAGGGGCACTAAATGATATGCAGGGGTACGATTGTCATTGTGCACATTCCCCTCCATATTTCGCGTTATAAATCTATTTCAAATAAACTCCAAAAATTTCCTATTAGCAGTTACCTCCTTTCCAAGCTTTCCAGATCTATGGCGTCTAACGTGGATTCCGTTCGACAAAGTAATATTTGATGAGGTTTTCATATTTTGTTCCAGTAAATCATGCAACACATATACAACAAATATGGCGTTTTGTTCTTTATGCTTGTTTCATTGTCGTTTTTTTTTTCAAATTAATATTTCACAATGTGTTGTATGTTTTCAATGGCGTTCTTCATGTATCCAATTTTTTCGCGTTTTCATTGGTTGTTTAACAATTAGTAAGAATTGATAATTGGAGTTTTCACTATTAATGTTAATTGTTATTTGGGATCTAATATATGCTTATGGTTTACGATCAATGGCGTTTTACACCTGATTAGTTTTGAATATTATTGAGTAATATTTGTAAACATCAGTTGTTACTATTTGTTAATTTGTAAATATCAGTTTTGTTAACTATGGCGTTTTCATTATCATGTTATATTTGAACTATTTATCTGGTAATAAGGAGGAGCTATCCTTATACAAGGATCATGTTCAATCTTATATGAAAAAGGTTCAAGATATGCAAATTGTTGCTCCTCCTCCTAGTACTAGGGATTACGGAGATAACCGGTCAATATAAAAAGAGTTATTGGATTTTATCACCCTTAACTACTGGCCATTGGTCGTTGCCACCCCCAACTATCACTTTGACGCCTGTCATCTCCAACTTAACACTTAGTGTGTTCTGTCACCAGATCACCAACTTTTGATCCTGTTACTATACTTTTGGGGGTGTCCTAAGATCCCTAAAACCTTCCCAAGATCCCTATGACACCCCAAAATGTCACACCCCGATATTTCCACGTGTTACCGGTGGGCCCGATGGGGAGTATCGTGACATAGTTGATATCATCATAGTCAAACAACACACATTTATATGCACAACGAAGTAAAAGATAGATTTATTTCAAATGAATAAAATTGTAATATTAAGTATCACAAAATAGTTGAAACAGATCCACAGGCGGATCGAATAAAAAGGAAACTTTGTTCAACAGACTTTATGCATCTAAGCTTGTGGGACTTCTATTTGATGCTAGGAGAGACCAGCCTATTCCGATTAGTACCTGCACTTAGCCTTTTTGGGAAAATACGTCAGTTTACACTGGTAAATACAATTTAACTGACTCATTTTGAAAATGTTTAAAAATTGATTTGAATGCACATGGCACAAAAGATTTTATAACTTGGGATAATTATTTGTATATAAACTTGTAAAAGAATTATATGTTTCTTATACATTCAGTAGCCCGGGTTGAACACCGGGTTAAAGATCAATAGACACACCACATGGTATAGTCCCGCGGCGAGTTATTCTCGTAACCGGCGGTTATACCTTATTAATTATAAATGCACTGACGGGTGTACGCCTACACCCGTGTGCTAAGGTCGTGGCCATTTGATGAATGATGCCAAGGATATCCAGGACATGGTCATTAACCCCCCAAAGGCTTTAAGCAACAAAACAATTTAAACGGGTCATTTCAATGAATTAACCATCATACAATTAAAGATTCAACGCCCGACCAAGCGGTATTTTATATACCGTACCCCAAGCCCGTATAGGGAAAATAAGTTAAAAGTATTTACCTGAGAAAATTTATACAATTTATCCCAGCCGTATACCACCAGGAAAGTACAGATAGCTTTTACTGGGCTCCTAATTCTGGAACGAAGGTTTATAATAACCTATTAGATTCCTAACGGGTCTTTAATTAAGCCTAAACTTAGACCGGTTAGAAGATACGGTTCAATCGCATGAATAAGTGGTGACCGGAATAGAATGTGATTTAGACTCGACAAGTTTGAGTACTTGTATAATGTGGGTAAACTAAACACATTCTGGATTTTGAGACAAAAATGATAAGGTTTGACCCGTTTCGGCTAATTTATGCAAACTAGTTACATAAACCGAACCGAACGCGAATAATGCGTAACGGCTAACCATAATAGTCGTATACAGGTTTCCTAAGTTAATATGCATTTAATATGTTGTGACATCAGTAAGATATCTTCTATTATGCCTAAAAATGATTTTAAACTCAAACTATGCCCGTGGGGGCATTTGGGTCATTTTAAAGGTTATAAAAGAGTTTAAATAACAATCTGAGTTACAGGTCTGATATAATCAGTAAATATACTTAATTTAATAAGTTATAACAGTAAGGTATTACATACATGTGAAATTTATCATTTATAACCAAACTTTGCACCTTAGGGGCATTTTGGTAATTCCACATAGGCTAAAAAGGTCAAAACTGGAATTCTGAGTTTAAAACTTTTGTTTATTGTTAAAATATAAAAATTTACTGAAAATATCAGTAGGCATCAAACCTTATATGTTTAAAATAGTTTTAGCACATACAATGCGTTAAAAACGCTTAAAAAGGCGATTTTGTGCTATTTCTGGGTTTTTAAAGGAAAGATGATATTTATATTATTCTAGAAGGCTCAAAATGTTTTATTTATCATATTGGATCGGAAGAAAAAAGTTTGGTATCAAAAGGATTTGTAAAACTCATTTTATAGGCTAAAAGGGCAAAACCGACAATAACCAAATTAAGCTTAGAACTCTATGTTATGCTCAGCCTAAAAATAAATAAAAATCTTCAAAAATCCCAAAATATTATATTACATCAGTGGGTAAAAATTTTGGTATTAAAAGTTGGGTTTAGATAGGCTATATGCTAATTATGCCGTTTAATTCATAAAAATCTTTTCATTTACGCTAATGAGCATAACTCCTAATCTAGACCTCAAACTAATGTCAAATTTTAGGGACAAGTCTATAAATCAGTAATGAAAGTTTCTATTCTTTTACTTTTCCAAAAAAAGCAAGTTTTAAGGTGAAAAGGGCATAATAGTCAACATTTAAGCATTTAACAAAAACATGCAAATGATTTAGATAACTAATGAACCAAGTTGTATAATCACAGAGGGTTATACTTATATGAAACCTGGTCCTAATAAAGCTCTAACGCATTTCTAAACTATGCTTAAACGGGTCAGAACTGATAGTCAAAGAAGAAGTCAAATTATGCGACTTTCGGTTCTGAACCGAGCCTAAACTGAAAATTGTCGGGGTGAACATGTTTAGACATGTTCTTACATTAATTACCAAGTTATATTAATGATAAAACAGGTTGCAAGGCTTCTACATTGCTAATTATGTATTAATTTGAAAATAAGCTTTCTGTTGACTTTTTAAGATTAACTTTGACCCGACAATTGACCTACTTAGAGTGGGAATTAGAGAGTACCCTTTTAAGGGTTTATTACCCACATAATTACCAACTCATAGGTATTTTTAATTCGAGATTTGACTGGACAATTATTGATTAATCTCGAAGTCAAACCTTAATTACGATGGTTTGACTTTAAGCTAAATAACTAAGCAAAACTGAATTAAGGAAGGTTAAGGACACTTACAAAGGTCCTAAGTATGATTAGGGAGCCTAAGAAATCTTGGTTGCTGACCAGAGAGCTCTAGAAACCAGCTTGAAGTGAATTGCAAGTGAGCAAGGAAATGTTGCACAAGAGGTCTCCTTATATATAAACTTTGATGCAACAAGATCACTCCAACTAGGTCTATAAATGTTGTAAGATGTTCCCAGGTATCCCTATGATGCCAAAAACCAGTTGCATGAGACCAATATAAGGCGGTGTAACTTGATAAACAGGCATCTGTCCAAAATTCTGCCCAGTTACAGGTCTTACAGACCGTAAGCCTTAGGCTTTGCGGTCCGTAACCGCTTTTCAGAAACCATTGCCCAGCTCCGCTCCCTTACGGACCATAAGGGTTCACCTTTGCGGTCCGTAAGCCTTCATCAGAAGACAAAAACTTGCAAACATTCAAGCTTTGACCATGCAATCTTTCATAATTCGAATCTTGGGTCTTTTGCAACAGTGTGGGACCATTTGATCAGTTCTGAAAGGGCATGCATGCCTAGCCATGCACTTATGTTGCCTTGGATTCTTGTTTTGAATGCTTTTAAAGGGGACTTGTCATAAGAATCATAAAACCAAATTCTTATACCAATTTAGATTATCAAATTGACCGGATTTGAATATGTTGAATGTTTATGGAATATTCTAAGGTTTAAGATTTATAAATAGGTCGCTCAGAGGTATTTATTAACATGTCGACACTTTTAAATCCTACCATACATCCTTTAACTTGATCCGGTCTCATGACACGTTTTCCTTGCATGACACGTGTCTTTATTTTATTGGGTATGATTTTACGAGGTGTTACATCCTCACCCCCTTAAAAGAAATCTCGACCTCGAGATTTACTGAAACAAATGAGGGTATTTTTCTTTCATTGTGGACTCTACCTCCCACGTATACTTGGGACCTCTGCCGGGCATCCCATTTGACCTTTACAATATGCACATGCTTCCTCCGAAGCTTCTTAACCTGTCGATCCTTGATCGACAAAGGTTTTCCACAAATTTCAAGCTCTCATCTATGAGCACATCTGTATGTGGTATGACTAGCGACTCATCGGCTAGACATTTCTTCATATTGCAGATGTGGAATACATTGTGAATACCACTGAGCTCTTCAGGTAAGTTTAACTTATAAGCCACTGTTCCTACACATTCGATGATCTCGAATGGTCCTATATACCTTGGGCTTAGCTTACCTTTCTTTCCAAATCGCATTACCCCTTTCCAGGGTGATACTTTAAGCAAAACTTTATCACCAACCTCAAACTTTAGAGGTTTTTTGCCTTTTATCAGCATAACTCTTCTGCCTATCCCTGGCAGCTTTCAGGCGGTCGCGAATCTGGACAATCTTGTCCGTCGTTTCAAAGACGATATCAGGTCCTGATAATTGAGCTTCCCCTACTTCTGCCCAACAAATAGGCGTTCTGCATTTTCTACCATATAATGCCTATAAAGGCGCAACCTGAATGCTAGTATGGTAGCTATTGTTATAGGAGAACTCGATCAATGGCAGGTGGTTATCCCAACTACCTCCTAAGTCAATCACACATGCATGAAGCATGTCTTCCAAAGTTTGGATCGTACGCTCACTCTGTCCGTCCGTCTGTGGATGGTATGTCGTACTAAAATTTAAGCACGTGCCTAAAGATTGTTGGAAACTTTTCCAAAAATGCAATGTATACCTAGTATCTCTGTCAGAGATAATAGATACTGGTACGCCATGAAGAGATACAATCTTATCTACATACAATTGGGCTAACATGTCGGAGCTATAAGTCTCCTTAATGGGTAGGAAATGTGCTGACTTAGTCAGTCTATCTACTATCACCCAAATAGTATCATTTCCTTTCTTTGTCTTTGGCAATTTGGTGATAAAATCCATTGTCACCATTTCCCACTTCCAGGTGGGAAGCTCAGGCTGTTGTAGCAAACCTGACGGCTTTTGGTGTCCGGCTTTGACTTGTGCGCACGTCAAACATTTGGCTACATAGGCAGCTATAGACTTCTTCAAGCCTATCCACCAATAATTTTCCTTCAGATCCTGGTACATCTTATCAGCTCCAGGATGAACGGAGTATTTGGAACTGTGGGCTTCCTAGAGGATAACATCTCGAAGTCCTCCATAAACTGGAACCCATATTCGTCCATTTAACCTTAGAATTTCGTCCTTGCCATAGGATAACTGTTCTTCAGTTACTCCTAGCTTTTCATCAGGATAGTTAGCTTCTAGTACAGCTTCCTTCTGCGCAGCTAACAACCTTTCATTCAAACTATTCTTTATCTCAATGCTCTTGGCATTGATTCTTATAGGCTTCACTCTTTCCTTCTACTTAAGGCATCGGCGCCTGCATTCGCCTTGCCCGGATGGTATCTTATCTCACAGTCATAATCATTCAAAGTTTCCATCCAGCGTCGCTGCCTCATGTTTAATTCCTTCTGATTAAACAAGTGTTGAAGGCTTTTGTGATCAGAATAGATCACACACTTGGTTCCATACAAATAATGCCTCCACAGTTTTAGTGCGAATACAACGGCACCCAGCTCCAAGTCATGGGTGGTGTTGTTCTTTTCATGCACCTTTAACTGACGTGAAGCATAGGCAATAACTTTGCCTTTCTGCATAAGCACACAACCCATACCGGTGTATGATGCATCACAATATACCACAAACTCATCAATTCCATCAGGCAACGTCAATACTGGAGCGTTGCTTAACTTCTGCTTCAAAATATCAAAAGATTCTTGCTGCTTAGGCCCCCAATTAAACTTGCTATTCTTTCGGGTTAGAAGAGTCAGGGGTGCTGCAATTCTTGAGAAGTTTTCAATAAATCGCCTGTAGTATCCTGCCAGTCCTAGAAAGCTGCGAATCTCCGTAGGCGTCTTCGGCTCTTGCCAGTTCATGACAGCTTCAACCTTAGCGGGATCTACTTGCATACCACGCTCACTAACCACGTGTCCAAGGAATTGGACTTCCCGAAGCCAAAATTCACATTTTGAAAATTTGGCATAGAGCTTTTCCTGTTGAAGCAGCTTAAGAATGCAACGGAGATGTTTCTCATGGTCAGCTTGACTCTTGGAGTAAATGAGAATGTCATCGATGAAGACGATAACGAATTTATCTAGATAGGGCTTGCATATGCGATTCATGAGATCCATGAATGCGACAGGTGCATTAGTGAGCCCAAAGGGCATCACTAGGAACTCGTAATGACCATAGCGAGTCCTAAACGCAGTCTTGTGTACATCTTCATCCTTAACCTTCAACTGATGATAGCTTGACCTCAAATCGATCTTAGAAAAGTAACTTGCCCCTTGCAATTGATCGAACAGATCATCGATCCTGGGCAAAGGATACCTATTCTTGATAGTGACCTAATTAAGCTCACGGTAATCGATGCATAGACGCATCGAACCATCCTTCTTCTTGACAAATAGGATTGGTGCTCCCCAAGGAGACGAACTAGGTCTAATAAAACCTTTGGTAAGCAAATCATCTAGTTGTGTCCTCAATTCCTTCATCTCTGTTGGTGCCAACCTATAAGGTGCTCTCGCAACAGGTGCTGCTCCAGGGATGATGTCAATTCTAAATTCTACTTACCTATCTGGTGGTAAACCAGGTAGTTCTTCAGGAAATACTTCAGGGTATTCAGAAATGACTGGAATATCTTCAACCTTGGGCTTCTGCTCATCAATAGTCACTTGTGCCATATAAATGACACAACCCTTCTTCAGACACCTAGATGCCTTGAGCATAGACACTTGCTCAGGTAATCCATACCGGGTATCTCCTTGAATGGTAAGTGACTCACCAGATGGAGTCTTGACTACCACTTGCTTCTTATTGCAGAAGATCTGGGCTTGGTTATTAGATAACCAATCCATGCCTAAAACTATGTCAAACCCGGCTAATTTCAAAGGAAGCAGAGATCATGGAAAAGAGTGGTTCCTAATGGATATGACACATCCATCTAACACAGTTGAGGCTGTCTCTATGGTTCCATCGGCTAATTCAAGCTCATACTTCACACTTAAGGTTTTAACAGGCAATTTCAACAATTCACAAAACTTATTGTCTACGAATGACTTATCAACACCAGAATCAAATAACACTCTTGCATAAACATCATTGATGAGGAAGGTACCTGTTATCACATTGTCGTTTTGGATCGCCTCCTGTGCGTTCATCTGGAAGACCTTAGCATTGGTCTTTTTTCCCTCCTCAGCCTTCTTCGCGAACTTTGGGCAATTGGACTTAATGTGCCCTTTCTCGTTGCAATTGTAGCACGTTGCATCTTTTATCTTCTTGCAATCGAGAGTCTTGTGTTCAGAAGATTTGCAAATCCCACATGCCCTTGGCTGTGACTGGGATTTCGACTCATATCTGCATTTCCCAAAATGATGCTTCTTACAGACCTTACACTTGGGCTTATCACCCATCTGATGACCATCTTTCTTAGATCCAGAACTCTTTTTGTGGTCATTGTTTCCCTTATGCTTCTTATCTGACCGTCGTGAGTTGTCATCCTCACGCTTCCTTTTCTCAGCATCAGTGTTCCTCAGCGATCTCTGCCTGACCGCGTCCAGTGTGAGGGACAAAGATATATCAGCTGCAGATCTGAAAGTAGCTGGCTGAGAGGCCTTCACGCATGCCTTAATTTCTGGGGCTAAACCCCCAATGAACCGAGCTATCCTCTTAGGTTCTGGTGTCACAAGGTAAGGAACCAACCTGGACATTGTGTTGAAGCTTGTAAGGTAGGCTTGGCAGTCTAGGTTTTTCATAACCAACGATAAGAAATCAGACTCGGTCTTTTCAACCTCATGCTGAGGGCAGTAGTTCTCCTTGATGAGAGTAACAAATTGATCCCATGTCAGGTTGTATAATGGAATCTTCCGGGTAGCTTGAATCAACGACCTCTACCAGGCTAGGGCCTCACCTTTGAATGACTGAGATACAAACTTTACAAATCCTTTTCAGCACAACCGCTGATATCTACCACAATATCCTTTTCATCTAACCATGTCATACAATCCACTGCCCCTCTTTCCCCCATGAAATCCCGGGGTTTGCAAGAAACAAAGTATTTATAAGTGCAACCTTTAGTACGTGGTTCTTGATTTAGCACAATCCTCTTAGATGGAATGTTGTGTTGGTTTAAGGAATGTTGAACATCCTCTTTCTTGGGCTTAGGTTGGATGGAGGGTGGTTTGCTGTGGGCTTCTAAATGAGTTTTAGGAACAGATTTAGAGGGCGGTGTGGATAGGGTCCTACTTCGAGTCCCACTAGGTTCACTATACTACCGCTCCATAGCTTTTGTAACAACATTATCTATCAATGCTTGCAGTTCTGCTCCAGTCACATGTATCTTAGTGTTTTCATAGTTTTCCACCGGATGACTGTTTACCTCTTCTGACCTAGTCATGTAGATTTAATTGCTACATAAAAGAAAATAATTGATAAGGTTTATTTAGAAGCTTTTACAGTATTTTATGATTTATTAACCATGGTTTTAATATCCATTTCGGTTAATTTGTTAAGTATTTATATATCCAGGATCTTTATTACAATTTAATAATAGCACAAAAAGCCTAGTCATACAGACAGATTAATTTATAAACCAGGATTTTTACAGAATCGAGGTATTAAGGTTTGAATCAAAGTTCATCACCTTTTCTAGACAGGGAGTTGTAGGCTACTACTGTCTTTAGTCCCAAAGGACATTACTTTTAGCCCGTAGGCACTTTATCCTTAAGGGACGGTTATATAAATAAGGGAAATTGGAATAATCCAATCTAAAGATGACTTATGCGATTTTATCGAATCACATTCTGCCAAGAATGCTAACATGTCTACAGATGTTAACAAGGATTGGAATCTTTTGGATAGGCTTTACCATCTTGGTCATGTCTGCAACGACATATAGACTAGGTTTTACCTTTAAGATTCTTTTTAATATTTAAACGCAGAACAATCCTAATTTGAGGTATTAATATGGATCTGAATCTAATTGGGGAACTACCATCTTGGCCCTGTCATAAGGTGACACATGGCTAGGCCTTGTCTTTTTTAGATTTTGCCATTTTATTATAATGGTAGATCTTATAATAGGAATGTTTTTTTTCATTTACTTTATGTTTTATGATTATGCATATAATTAACAACAAAAATGAAAATTAAATTAATCATTCCATTACCAATTTAAACAAGTACAAATTTTTGCCCTAAACGGGACTTCTAAAGAAATAACATGCCCACGCAGGGGCTTAAACAAACAAACATACCCACGCATGGGTCAACAGAAAGACATGCCCACGTAGGGGCAGAATACAAAAAGACAAGCCCACGCAGGGGCTGAGTACAGAAACAAATGTCCACGCAGGGACATGATTACATCATAAATAAAATAAACAAATTGGAGTTCAATATAGTTTGCCGGGTTAAACCGGCTCTGAAAGACAGGAGTGGGGTCGCCAAAGGAATGGTGCGAATTGGATCGCTGTAGAGGTATAAACGAAGGTTGCGGGTTGTTGGGCTCATTCTCTGATTGTGCCCCAAAGGAATGGAGGTAAGATGGTAATGAGCTTAGAGAGACGGATTGCCTCCCTGGTTCAATGTAAGTCCTCCAAGGTTCTTGGGGACTGGTGCTCATGGTGATGGATGGCGTGCGCTGGTGGGAAGGTCCGGCCTCGTGATCATGGCCCGTCACTGGGGCCTTGCCTCTACCTCTTCTGAATCGTGGTGGCATTGTTAAACCTGTCAACGTAAGCAAATATAACAACAAGAATATATATAAAAGACAAAAATAAAATAAATCAGGATTTGTCCTATGTTCTTTGCCTAGACTCGAAAATTGAGGAATGTGCAATTGTGTGACTGAGATAACACAAAAGGCTAGTGTTTAATTCACTCAGTGTTGGCTCTGACACCAACCTGTCACACCCCCGATATTTCCACTTATTACCGGTGGGCCCGGTAGGGAGTATCGTGACGTAGTTGATATCATCATAGTCAAACAACACAAATTTATATGCACAACGTAAGCAAAAGATATATTTATTTCAACTGAATAAAATTGTAATATTAAGTATGACAAAATAGTTGAAACAGATCCACAGGCGGATCGAATAAAAAGGAAACTTTGTTCAATAGACTTTATGCATCTAAGCTTGCGGGACTTCTATTTGATGCTAGGAGAGACCAGCCTATTCCGAATAGTACCTGCACTTAGCCTTTTTGGGAAAATACGTCAGTTTACACTGGTAAATACAATTTAACTGACTCATTTTGAAAATGTTTAAAAATTGATTTGACTGCACATGGCACAAAAGATTTTATAACTTGGGATAATTATTTGTATATAAACTTGTAAAAGAATTATATGTTTCTTATACGTTCAGTAGCCCGGGTTGAACACTGGGTTAAAGATCAATAGACACACCACATGGTATAGTCCCGCGGCGAGTTATTCTCGTAACCGGCGGTTATACCTTATTAATTATAAATGCACTGACGGGTGTACGCCTACACCAGTGTGCTAAGGTCGTGGCCATTCGATGAATGATGCCAAGGATATCCGGGACATGGTCATTAACCCCCCAAAGGGTTTAAGCAACAAAACAATTTAAACGGGTCATTTCAATGAATTAACCATCATACAATTAAAGATTCAATGCCCGACCAAGCGGTATTTTATATACCTGAGCAAATTTATACAATTTATCCCAGCCGTATACCACCAAGTAAGTACAGATAGCTTTTACTGGGCTCCTAAATCTGGAACGAAGGTTTATAATAACCTATTAGATTCCTAACGGGTCTTTAGTTAAGCCTAAACTTAGACCGGTTAGAAGATACGGTTCAATCGCATGAATAAGTGGTGACCGGAATAGAATGTGATTTAGACCTGACAAGTTTGAGGACTTGTATAATGTGGGTAAACTAAACACATTCTGGATTTTGAGACAAAAATGATAAGGTTTGACCCGTTTCGGCTAATTTATGCAAACTAGTTACATAAACCGAACCGAATGCGAATAATGCATAACGGGTAACCATAATAGTCATATACAGGTTTCCTAAGTTAATATGCCTTTAATATGTTGTGACATCAGTAAGATATCTTCTATTATGCCCAAAAATGATTTTAAACTCAAATTATGCCCCGTGGGGGCATTTTGGTCATTTTAAAGGTTATAAAAGAGTTTGAATAACAATCTGAGTTACAACTCTGATATAATCAGTAAATATACTTAATTTAATAAGTTATAACAGTAAGGTATTACATATATGTGAAATTTATCATTTATAACCAAACTTTGCACCTTAGGGGCATTTTGGTAATTCCACATAGGCTAAAAAGGTCAAAACTGGAATTTTGAGTTTAAAACATTTGTTTACTGTTAAATATAAAAATTTACTGAAAATATCAGTAGGCATCAAATCTTATATGTTTAAAATAGTTTTAGTACATACTATGCGTTAAAAACGCTTAAAAAGGCGATTTTGTGCTATTTTCGGGTTTTTAAAGGAAAGCTGATATTTTTATTATTCCAGAAGGCTCAAAATGTTTTATTTATCATATTGGATTAGTATAAAAAGGTTTGGTATCAAAAGGATTTGTCAAACTCATTTTATAGGCTAAAAGGGCAAACCCGACAATAACCGAATTAAGCTTAGAACTCTATGTTATGTTCAACCTAAAAATAAATAAAAATCTTTAAAAATCCCAAAATATTATATTACATCAGTGGGTAAAAAGTTTGGTATTAAAAATTGGGTTTAGATATGCTATATGCTAATTATGCCGTTTAATTCATAAAAAGCTTTTCATTTACGCTAATGAGCATAACTCCTAATCTAGACCTCAAACTGATGTCAAATTTTAGGGACAAGTCTATAAATCAGTAATGAAGGTTTCTATTCTTTTAATTTTCCAAAAATCAAGTTTTAAGGTGAAAAGGGCATAATAGTCAACATTTAAGCATTTAACGGAAACTTGCAAATGATTTAGATAACTAATGAACCAAGTTGTATAATCACAGAGGGTTATACTTATATGAAACCTGGTCCTAATAAAGCTCTAAGGCATTTCTAAACTATGCTTAAACGGGTCAGAACTGAAAGTCAAAGCAGAAGTCAAATTATGTGACTTTCGGTTCCGAACCGAGCCTAAACTGAAAATTGTCGGGGTGAATATGTTTAGACATGTTCTTACATTAATTACCAAGTTATATTAATGATAAAACTGGTTGCATGGCTTCTACATTGCTAATTATGTATTAATTTGAAAATAAGTTTTCTGTTGACTTTTTAAGATTAACTTTGACCTGACAATTGACCTACTTAGAGTGGGAATTAGAGAGTACCCTTTTAAGGGTTTATTACCCACATAACTAGCAACTCAAAGGTATTTTTAATTCGAGATTTGACTGGACAATTATTGATTAATCTCGAAGTCAAACCTTAATTACGACGGTTTGACTTTAAGCTAAATAACTAAGCAAAACTGAATTAAGGAAGGTTAAGGACACTTACAAAGGTCCTAAGTATGATTAGGGAGCCTAAGAAATCTTGGTTGCTGACCAGAGAGCTCTAGAAACTAGCTTGAAGTGAATTGCAAGTGAGCAAGGAAATGTTGCACAAGAGGTCTCCTTATATATAAACTTTGATGCAACAAGATCACTCCAACTAGGTCTATAAATGTTGTAAGATGTTCCCAGGTGTCCCTATGATGCCAAAAACCAGTTGCATGACCCCTGATTTTCGAAAACCACCAATATAAGGCGGTGTAACTTGATAAACAGGCATCTGTCCAAAATTCAGCCCAGTTACAGGTCTTACGGACCGTAAGCCTTAGGCTTTGCGGTCTGTAACCGCTTTTCAGAAACCATCGCCCAGCTCCGCTCCCTTACGGACCGTAAGGGTTCACCTTTGCGGTCCGTAAGCCTTCATCAGAAGACAAAAACTTGCAAACATTCAAGCTTTGACCATGCAATCTTTCATAATTCGAATCTTGGGTCTTTTGCAACAGTGCGGGACCATATGATCAGTTCTGAAAGGGCATGCATGCCTAGCCATGCACTTATGTTGCCTTGGATTCTTGTTTTGAATGCTTTTAAAGGGGACTTGTCGTAAGAATCATAAAACCAAATTCTTATACCAATTTAGATTATCAAATTGACCGGATTTGAATATGTTGAATGTTTATGGAATATTCTAAGGTTTGGGATTTATAAATAGGTCGCTCAGAGGTATTTATTAACATGTCGACACTTTTAAATCCTACCATACATCCTTTAACTTGATCCGGTCTCATGACACGTTTACCTTGCATGACACGTGTCTTTATTTTATTGGGTATGATTTTACGAGGTGTTACACAAAAAGTGTAGTAACAGGATCAAAAATTTAGTGATCAGTTAACGACATGGTGACAGAACACACTAAGTGTTAAGTTGGGGGTGACGGGCGTCAAAGTGATAGTTAGGGGTGGCAGCAGCCGATAGCCAATAGTTGAGGGTGATAAAATCTAATAACCCATATAAAAACGACAAGAATCCAATAAGAGTCCCTGTTAGGTATACATCGAAAGGTTCTGGATCTCGAAAGCGCCTAAAATCCAAACAGGAGGTAGCAATCGAAAAAACAAAATTGAAACCCGGGGCCAAAGAAAGACAGTGTCAGAATTGTAAAGGTTACGGACACTAAATTAAAAAAAATTGACACGGTCTTCGAGAGCAAACGAAGAGTAGTTTGGCGTTTTTTATATTTTTTATTTTTCTAGAACACACAAACATTGGAATTTGGCGTTTTATATTTCTTATATAGCATTTTTTCCCATCTTTTTCTCTACTTCTTATGCATAACATGTGATTTGGAAGTCACATAACAAACAATATAAGATCGGAGACACAAACTAAACGCAAAAAAAAAAAAAAGAATACCTCTTACTAAATAAAAGTACCTTAAACCTCTAATTTGGTCATGATAAACTCAATAATATTTTGCTGAATGAGATGGACAACTTTGTTAATCCTCAGTTAAGAATGTTGTCCAACAATGTTGTCCACCCCATTCAGTGAAACATTATTGAGAACAAAACCGAATCTCTAAGAAATGACGTTTGCAATATGTGGTTTTTGAATGTTTTGGTGTTTATAAATTGAATGGTATTTAGTAAAATATAGCGTTTGGTTTTTTGCTGAAGGAAGTTGAGGATAAACTCAATAAGATTTTGCTCAATGAGATGGACAATATCCTCACTTAAGGATTTTGTTCATCACATTGAGTGAAACTTTACCGAGAAAAAAACCGAATCTCAAAGAAACGTCGTTTGGAATATGTGGATTTTGAATATTTTTGCGTTTATAAATTGAATGGTATTTAGTAAAATATGGCGTTTGGTTTGGTGTGTTCAATGGATGGTCTGAGACGTTGTTTATATAGGATGTTTTTTTGGAGCGTATTTTATGCGGGATTTTATTATAATAAATGCTAGTAATGAAGCTTCCGTCGTTTCAGTTACTGTTTGTTCAGCTTTATCGTTTAAACACAAAGTTTGGTGTTTTGTATCTAATGGCGTTTAGATGACGATGATGTGTGCTTTGTAGTTTAAGGCGGGAATTTAATGGCGTTTTATTCATGAGTTTGGCGTTTTGCCTAGAGAAGTCTAAAGACCTTTTTACCCTTAATGAAGCGTGTCCACGTAATAAAATTGATGTTATTTACGAAAACGCCACCACGCCAATCTAGTCCATAGATTGTTTTAATTTGACGATCCATAAGAGTTCTCACCGTTCTCACTTTTCACCGTTTTCCCTAAATCCTGACCCTATATATATATATATATATATATATATATATATATATATGTATGTGTGTGTGTGTGTGCGTGTGTGAGATTCATTAGGGAACACTAAAAAAGTGGGGAATAGTGGGGAACCGACTCAAACGAACTCCGATTGGACTCATTCCAGCGGCGTTGGAACCGTCTCGTCGAACCCTAACTAGGATCTCTTAGCCCTAAACCCTAAATATATTAGGGTTTGGCTTTTAGGGTTTAGCTTTAGGGTTTAGCCTTAGGGTTTAGCTTTAGGGTTTAGCTTTAAGGTTTAGAGTTTAGCTTTAGGGTTTAGGGTTTAACTTTAGGGTTTAGCTTTAGGTTTAGCCTTTAGGGTTTAGCTTGTAGGGTTTATAGTTTAGATTTTACGGTTTAGCTTAGGTTTTAGCCTTATTTTTTAGCTTTAGGGTTTAGAGTTTAGGAGTTAGGATTTAGGGTTTAGGGTGAGATATTAGTTATGGTTCGACGAGCCGGTTCCAACGCCGCTGGAATGAGTCAAATTGGAGTTCGTTTGAGTCGGTTCCCCGTTGTTCCCCACTTTTTAAGTGTTCCCCAATGAACCTTCCCATATATATATATATATATATATATATATATTTATGGATGGGGTAAAATAGAAACCACCCTTAGTTGAGAAAACCATAAGAACCATTACTAACCTTAGATCTTTCTACAATGTGTGGTTAAGGTTGAATTTTAATAAACATCTGTCATATTTTGTTTGTCTTTTGTGAAAATTATTTATTTATTGAGAAAAGGGTTATTTAGTAACTTGGTTAAAGGTCTATTAATTATTGACAAGAAACATGTCAGGAGTCTTTTAATTATTTTTGACTCTACATTCAAACCATCAAATCTTTTTATTATTTTTTTGTCTTTTTTTACAGGGGAAATGGATTTTATCACCTCTACCTAATCAATTTTGGTCGCTGACACTCCCAACTTTCATTTTGGCTCCCACCACTCCCAACTTAACACTTTGTGTGTCCTGCCACCCCGTCGTTAACTAGCCACTAACTTGGTTAGTTTTATTATCCTACGTGTCAATTATTATCCCATGTGGCATAATGACGTGGCTATTTTAGTTTTTTGATTATCAAATGTTCAAAATTATAAAATAAAAGATGACAATAAGTTTCCTTGTTTTGGCACATTTGTTCTAAACGAAACTTCCATTTATTCGTTCACATCGGCAACGGTAAACCAACCCAAATTCCATCGGCAACAGTAACTCACCGACGCATTCCTCCACCGCCGTCTCTGGCCACCACCGTCTGCCACCACCACCGCCCACCTCCAGCTTCCAAGATCACACATGCCTCTCTCTCTCTCTCTCTCCCCCACTCTTTATTTCACTTTCTTTCTCTCTATGTTCAGATCAGGTTTAAGATGTACAAATTGGAACCGCCAACGAAGTATAAACAAATTTATGTTTTGTACAGATCGGAATCCTAACCCCTTTACATCTTGAACAACCGTCACTTTGGTTTGCATGAAATCTCGAACAATGGTGTAGATGGAGAAAATGTGGGGAAAGTTTCTAAGGCTATGGTGGCGAACTCGAGCGCGGTGGCATTGGCGGCTACGGCTAAGATGCTTAAGATTTGAAAGGCGTTTAACCCCAGATCTATTGAATTTTGGGGTTTTTTTGTAGTTTGGATATTCATCAAAAATTGCAGCAGTTCATTCATGTTAGGTTAGATCTTCATTTCGTATCAGTGAAGGGTGTTTTTGACTTTGCGAAAATTGGAAAACTTTTCAATAAAATTTCTTTTACCTTACTTTCCTTTCTAAGCAATGAACTTATAAAAATGTTCCTCACCTTCTCAGACAGAAGTTGTTTTTCAGTGGCTGCAACTTCAAGCTTTCCTTGGTGTTCAATCAGTCGTTTTTCCAGGTGTTATCTGTTGAATTTCGCCGACGACCGAGGAATGCTGGTACGGAGGTAACGGTGGAGGGTTGTTGTAGATCTGGTGTAGAGAGGGGTAGAGAGAGAGGGAGAGTAGAGAGATGGGGATCTGTTATATACAGGGGTTTTAAGGGATGAGTTCACGTAGGTATGCCAGGTTACATTATTTTGACACGTAGGATTAAAAAATAAACAGAGTTAGTGATTATTTAACGAAGGGGTGACACAACAACTTAAATGTTAAGTAGAGGGTGGTGGGAGCCAAAGTGAAAGTTGAGAGTGGCAACGGCCAAAATTGATTAGTTGGAGGTGATAAAATCCATTTCCCCCTTTTTAAAATGTAAAAAAAAACATCCTCTTTATTACATTTTTAAACAAATGTAAAAGAATTAAAAACATAGACCAATTTTTAACATCCCAAGCTTCTCTATTTTTTTCGTTTGATGGTTTACGTCGGCGCAACGGTTACGTTTTACGTTCGACCAAATAAACCACCCTTTTTACTTTAATATTTCTCTTATTACATTTTTTACGTTTATCGGCGTTTTTTTTACGTTTGATGTTTTACGTCGGCGCGAAAGGTGCGACACCAACTGTAAATTCTTTTACACAACAAAATAAAAAATAAAAACGTACGTAAAAACTATTTTACGCATTACGTTTATACATACGTTTCGAAAATAGATTTAAGCGTGACGTTAAGAGGAGCTCGGGCCAGCGATCAAAGGCATAAAAAACATTTTTTTACACACGTGGTTAAACTTTTTTTTCCGCAAGTTGTCGAATGTAAAACATATTTTTTCGCACCGGCTGACGGATGGTGTTGCAAGGTTTTTCTAATGCACGTTGTCGAATGTTTTTTAACGCACGTTGTCGAATCTTTTTTAACGCACGTTGTCGAATCTTTTTTTACGCGAGTTGTCTTTGTCGAATGTAAATGTTTTTGTTTATGTTTTACATAGCGGTGTATTGCATAAAGACGTTTTTATACATGTTGTTAAACATTTTTTTACGCACATTGTTAAAGTCCATACCTTGATTTATTTACACACATAAGAAATCGACAAAACCCCCGCTTGTCGAAAGGTTTTTTTAACGCACGTTGTCGAATGTTTTTTTACGTACGGTGTCGAATGTTTTTTTAAGTACGATGTCGAGTGTTTTTTATGCATGTTGTCTTTGACTAACGTACACAAGAACATTTTTACATATGCAAATATTTTCAAAAAAACTTTTATATTTGAAATCGACAAAACCACCACCGCCGTGCAACCACCATCTTCGTCACAGAACCGCCTCCGTCGCTGGCGCCGTCTACATCACCCCTTCCACTGCCTTCAACACCGCCAGCGTCGTCTACATCACCCCGATCAGTCAACTTGTCGGGATCCGTTCCCCGATCCGCCACCATCACCGGCGACCCTACCCCTTTTCGTCTTCCACTGTGGTTCCACCACCTTCGAACTTCACAATCACCTCGATCTGAGTCTAACTTATGGATATTTTCTTTTGGATCTCGATTTGGTTTTGTAGATATTGAATATGATGAATCAAACATTTTTTTGGATCTCCATTTGATTTTTGTAAATGTACAATAAGAGACAGAGAAATATTAGAAAAGAGAGGAATATTCTAATGTAAAAGAAAAAAAGAGAGAGAAAAAAAAAAGAAAATGGATGTGACTTTTAAAAAGAAGAGAGAGAAATGATGTAACATCGAGACTAAAAGTCTATATTGCCCTTTTAATTTAATTTGAATATAAGTGATGTGTTAAAATGTTATTGGATGATAGGAGTTCTCATGGTTCTTACAACTGGTAGTGGTTCTTACATACACTTCTCTTTCTCTACTCTCTCTCTTATGATGTCTCCACCTCTTGCACATATCACCATCTATATTCCCTAACACCAAAACATCATCACACCAAATCATAACCCCGTCTTCAATATTCAATCTTTGGGTTGCGGAGGTTTTTGTAACAGAGGAGAAGGTGAGTTCATTAGACCAAATCACAACTCCATCTGACCAGATCTGGCTCAGATCTTGGATGGTGGTTAGTTCAGATCTTGTAATGGAGAAGAATGTGAGTTCAGATCTTCCCAGAAGTGCAGGTGCGGTGTGACGATGATAGCCAGAAGGTGGTGGTTCACAAGAACATATGCTGGGGGCGGTGCTTCACCATAGAACCTGGTGTTGGCTGGTGATGGGTGCAGTGATTGCGATGGTGGTTGGGTTGTTGGTTGCGTGGTGGTGGGTATCGATGAGATAGATGGGTATATCGTGAAATTAACTGATATTTTTTTTCAATCTCTAAAGATGAAAGCATCTTACAAATTTTGATAATGTTTGTTAGTGTTCCCTGGATTTAGATTGAGAAAGAGAATGGAAGTGAATGACTTTTATGGATTTAGAGAGAGAGAGAGATGGGTATTTCTGATTTAGAAAGTGAGTGAGAAAGGGGGTGGTGGCAGGTGTGGGGGCGGTGGTGGTTAATGATGGCGTTTGGAACTAATAAAAGAGAGGAGTGGTGTATATATATATAATATTAATATAGATAAAAGGTAAAAAGACCAAAATAACCTTGTGTTTCCTAATTTAACAATAAAAATTAACTGGGTTAGTGTTAAAGGACGTAACGTGTAAGGATTTGTAAACATTGAGTACGTTTTTTTTGTAATTTTTGAAGACAAAATATATAGTTTGCAATCCGGTGTAAATATAAAGGGCGATTTCTGTAATGTACTCTGATTAAAAAAGGTAAATGATATTAACTTTTATTTTGTATATATAAGGTTATATAGGGGAGAGTTCAAACGAAAACTCATTTTATTGTGAAAACTTGAAAACTAACTAAAAAAACCTAAAAAACATACCAATTTTTTTTTTTTTTATAATTTTTGCTACTTTTTATATATAAATTTTTTTTTTTCAAAAAAAAAAAAAATTGTAGTGCACATGCGCAATAATGCACATGTGTAGTACGCATATAATACACATGTGCAGTACAAGTTTTTTCTTTTTTGAAAAAACCTTTTTTTTATATAAAAAGTAGCGAAAATTGACATGTTTTTTAGGCTTTTTTAGTTAGTTTTCAAGTTTTCACAATAATTAGTGGTTAGGGGAGGGTTCAATTAAAAACCACTAATTAAAGTGAAAACCTGAAAACTAACTAAAAAAGTCTAAAAAAAACATATCAATTTTTTTAACAAATTTTAGCTACTTTATATATATATATATATATATTTTTTTTAAAAAGATGTAACGCATATGTGCATTATATGTCTGCTACACATGTGCATTATTGCACATGTGCACTACAATTTTTTTTTTTGAAAAAAAAGTTTTTTTTATATTTAAAAAGTAGCAAAAATTTGTAAAAATATTGTAAAAAGCATTGATTGTTATGAATGCATCCATTATTAGTGACTATCCACATTTCTAACTCCCATGTCACATTTATGTTTGTATTAATGTTATAGCCTATATATAGTGGCTCATGTATGAGATATATCAATAAGAAATTCATCTCCCATCCTCTCATTCTCTTCTATACATTGCTAATAGGTTCTAGTTATTACATAACACGTTATCAGCACGAAAGTGCTCGAATCATCATTGGTTTTAATCGTTGATTAAAGTCTCGGTTGACCCATGTCGTTGATGATGTTTTGTTGATAAATGTTTTGGTGGCCCGAGGTGTTTCCAACGAAGATTGGATTTCGTAGATATGTCGTTGATGATGTTTTGTTGATAAAAGTTTTGGTGGCCCGAGGTGTTTCTAACGAAGATTGGATTTCGTAGACATGACGATTGAAAAGTTATGGAGATACTATTTCCTTTAGTTATTTCAAGGTAAGTTTTTTTCCCACCATAGATGTTTATCTACATAAGGTACTACTCTTATACCTATATTGTTTCTTGTTAAATATGCCTTATCTTTTCAACTTGATTTTACCATGATAAGAATAATCGTTAACCAGAATGAGATTTTTGAAAGTCGGTTGAACATGGGATGTCCAAATCCTACTCATAATTTTCATTTTCATTTTCAATGACCTTTTCTAGAATAAATGATCATCAGGTATTGAAAAAAAAATAGGAAATATAAGTTTAAAATATACATGGACACTTGTTACAGAAACCCGATGAGAAAATACTTGTTATTAATTTATTAAGTCTATTCTTATCTATTTGCTAGTTATATTGCAAGCTTATTCCTTGGTTTAGAAATTGATATATTTTATGGTTAGTAAATAGTAATTAAATAGCATTTTATTGTTGTTCTAATAAATTGTTTTTATTATATTTTATGGTTAGTAAATAGTAATTAAATAGCATTTTATTGTTGTTCTAATAAATTGTTTTTATTATATTTTATGGTTAGTAAATAGTAATTAAATAGCCTTTTACTGTTGTTCTAAATTTTATACAACAAATTACGTTTCAAAGAGACATTACAAATTCTAAATCATTATGTGCTTTTATTATTATGGTTATGAGTTTTGATATCATTATGTGCTTTTATTATTGTGGTTATGAGTTTTGATATCATTATGTGCTTTTATTATTATGGTTATGAGTTTTGATTGGTCCATTAATTAGTTTTTGTTATTAGTATTTATACAATTTATGATGACTACCAAAATACAATTTGTATTAAAAAGGTGATGTCTAATAGTTATATTTGAAGATAATCATTAGTGAAATTCTGTTAATGAATTTACAATAATGCACATGTTTATATGATAATATGTTATAATATGACAACTACTTAGTTAATTTTGTTGTATATCATTGTTATTGCAATTGTATAAGCCTTTTAGTTTCTATCTGATATTTAAATATGTGATTTGATTCTATGAAATATTTGTGTGGTAAAAGATATTATTTGCAAATTAACATGACACTAAAATTCTCAAGATGCCTGTTATATTTTCTTGAGCAACAAAATTTATTAGTATAAGAAAGCTCATTTACGAGTAATAAAGATTCATATGTTATTATATGATCGAGAAAGTTGATAGTGACATTTGTTTATGTTTTAAACTATAGTGACAAATATGTGTATATATGATATACTTGTGATTGGCTATATCATGTTACATTTATGCATAAATTACACAACACGTCATAAACAAATGGGTACGTTACTTTAAATGATCTTTAGTATCCATTTAATTACAATCTTAAATTATATGGAGTTATGAACATGGATATTAGTATATATGATGTTGGTTAATGCTTAGAAATTATATATATATTAATTTGCAACAATTGTTGGCATTGTTATTTGTAACATGATGCTTAGTGGCTTGTACCACTAAAGACAAATTGTTATTTATATAATATAATATCAATTTGTAATACACTTAGGCTTTAAGTTGTTGTAACTTTTGCATTAATGGTGTTTCATGCTTAGTTTTGTTATACCTTTATGTGTTGGAGTTGTACACTTTGTTAAATTATTTATATACTATTAATTTTTAACATTATGGTGCATTAGAAGTTGTACTCTAAGCATATATTCTTGGACATTGGTTTTTTTTTTTTTACAAAACAACTAGGTAGTGTGGGTTATTGGTTTGGGCCAACTCTCTTTAATTGTGCGGATACCCATTATCCCCGCCTTTTGGTGCCAATATCGGAACGGTACCGGTATTTACAGGTAAAATACCGGTACTGGTACCGAACCGGTATATTCGGTACCGGTACCCACTTTTTCCGTTTTTCTGTACCGGTACAGGTTCAATACTGAACATGTACTGTGCTCGTCCCTAATCAACATCAAGTATTTGTATTTCCCTCCACAAGACATTTGGAAACACAATGTGATCATTTGGATATCTAACTTGATACAAAGGTGTGTCGTTAATCCTTAGGTTTGTGGTTTTAAAACACAACAAGCGGGTCGATAGATAAGTATAAAATAGATTCATTGCGTCGTAATTTGTAAGGGCCTAGCCATATAAAGTTGTTTCATTATGTCGTAATATGTAAGACCCTAGCCGCAACGCGGCGGGTCTTACATCTAGTTAAAATCATTAAATATCATTTTCCCATTTAATTCATTCTTTATTAATTTTAATTCATTCTTATTAATATCTTTTAATTAGAAATTTGATTAATTCTCATTACTTTAAATGATCTTTGATATTTTTTTTCTAGACATGACATGCAAATTAATATGAGCTTAATCTCTTTAACACTCACACACACATATATGTATACGTATAATGTCCTAGGATTGTGTGTGATTTATATATGTAATTGATATGCATATAAACTGTGAATAATTAACATGCATATAACTTGCTTATGGGTAGATATTACGGATTTCATTTGTTTAGCAATACTTCTGTTGGTCTCATTGTTTGAGATAGCATATATGTTATATGTATTGCCTTTTGACAAGTTAAATGTGCTAAATAAATTAATACAAATTTCATTGGTAGCTGGTTACCAAAGCAACTACGCTGAGATAAACATTGTTATGCTTTAGTGATTTGATATTTCAGCTTGTTACAATGCTATGCATAGTCAACATAATTAATTGTATGGTTATTCTTCTAATTGCTTCTTGTTGCTAAACAAATATAAATAGACATTGATATAGTCATTAGAAATGTGCCCTCACATGAAAATGATGAAAAATAGCTATGAAAATAATTAGTGGACTTTAGCTTAAGTAAACTAGTCTGATGTTAGTTACTTAAATTGATAGATAATAATTCATTTGAGTTAGTGTTGATGCTCATTTATACTGAATTTCACATGAATCCTAAATCAATGTTGAGAACCCGAAGTTCTCCCAAATGTATACAAAGTCTCGTTTGTTTTAATAATGATTTTTCAAGTTCAACCCAAACTTTAGTTCATCGCACTTGGCATTTTTGGCTAACATATAGCATAGTGAGGGAAAACCTTATGAATAGTACATGTTTTCCCTCTAAACAAAGGCTAAAACTATAATATTTCACGTGGTAGAGATGATATTGATACTATTTCAGGTGTCAATAGCATATTAAATGCTCCAGAAGAGCATCGATAGTTTACCCGCTGATATCGAATTTTGTAATTCATAATGCATCATATTTTAATGTATACCGAAGAAATTTATTAAGTTTCCACTATGTTTGAATGAAAAGTCATCACCTTTGTGACACTTCGGATTTTCCCGGACAACCTTTCGATGTAACATGTGTGTACGTAAACTATTAAGTGAAAAATTATGAATTGAATTGCTCATTATTGTGTGTTGTGTGCATACATGTACATATAGATATATTTATATATATATGTGTGTTATATATATAGGAGCCGAAACCCGACTCGAGACCATGCCCGGTCTCGAGTGAACAGTAGCAGTTGGGCCGGTTAGGGCCTTGTGACCGAGAACCCAACCCGGAACCCCCCCTAGCCCAACTCGGTACATTATATAAACCAACCCTCCCCTCCCTTAACCATTTTTACAACACTCTCTCTCTCTCTCACTCACTCCTCCTTCTTCACTAAACCCTAAAACCCTAGCACAACACTACAATCCCTCTCCTTCTTCTCGGGTTCAACCAACATCAAGAACATCCTCGGCCCTAGCTCGGAACCACCAACCGGAAGCTCACTCATCGATCCATCGTACCCACACACCTTGAATCTCTACCGGTTAGTGCTATTATGTTCACTAAGTGTTTGTTGCTCAATATTGATTAATTGCCTTGTAATGCTTGCATGATTGTTGGTTATGTAGTTGATGATAGTTACTCTTGTTTGAGAAAATAGAGTGCTTTCCGATTGCTAAAATGCTTGGTTAGATGCTTGGTTAGGTCGATGATTATATGTTTCGGATCATGATAATAAATAATAGGATGTGTTATATTGTTTAGGTTGATGGGTTTTGTTATCCGAATGTTGTTAAGGATTTGGTTAAAGGGTTATACATAAAATGTTTGGGTTTAAATCTTGTTGTGATATTGTCCGAAAAGTATGTAGGAGGTTTGGGTTGGATTGTGATAAATGGGGCTTGAATGTTTTATGAATGTTGCTTGAATTTGATGAACAGCTTGAATGCCATGGAAATATTTTAAAAATGTTGGTTTTGATCTGATTTGTGCACGAAATAGACAAACAAACATGTTTATGCAATATTAGTGGATAGTACGTATTTGTTTCATGAAAATGCATTTCTATTGGTTCGTACAAGGCGACAGGTTCTAGAAGGTCTTCATGTGCACGTAATCATCGGTTGCGAGTCGCAACCTTTGGTTGCTACTCGAGACCACAGCAGGATTTGTCGAGACCTCCCGGTTGCGAGTCGTAATCAACGCATATCGAGTCCGGTTGCGAGTCGTAATCAACGCGTATCGAGTCCGGTTGCGAGTCGGAACTGCTGGTTGCGAGTCGTAATCTCTGGTTGCGACTCGTAATCAAAACGTGACGAACCGAGACCTCGGTTGCGAGTCGCAACCTTGGTTGCGAGTCACCTTTGTCTCGACTGGGCTGTTATTGGGCCAAAGAACTTGTTGGATTATCTGTTAACTGGACTGCTTGTGTAACTGTTACTGTTTAGGCCCAATACCCCAACTGTTTGTGTATTCGCATGTTATACGTGTTTGCTATATGTATTGCCATACGTGTTCGCTATGTGTTTACTTGTACCCGACTTGACCCATACTTGGTAACCATGTTAGGACGTGGTGACCAACATACTTAACCAAGTAACGTATCATACCGAGCAACCCAAGGTGAGTTCACAACTTAAAAGCATGCGTCCTGGTGGTTTGGGACACGAGACTAGAACAACCCTATCCCCTTGTAAAGGGGATACCATTCACTTCCCTTCCCTAGTTATTGGGAACAAACTTACTTTTCCTTCCCTTGTCATTGGGAAACCTTTTAGTTAATTACTGTTTATACGGAATGCAACCAACGGCACTAAACGCAACTCTATCACTCAAGTCCCTACTACATAATACCGATTAGTCGCCGGGGCCAGGCGAACGGGTTATTAGTTGATAGCGCTATTTAGGTCTTACCAGCCTCACACCGTGCCATGGTATGGGATCGGTCGTGAACTAATGTACTCAGGCATCCGTCAATGATGATAGAACATTGACATCGGGGCATCCTGCGGAAACGCAAACGGTTACCTAGTGTTCGGTATTGGAAAAACAGTTTAGTCGCTAACTTTTGGGGTAGCTCCCCATGGCATGTATAAACGGATAAATTAACTGGTGAAACAAGTTTTTGGTAATTAAAACTGGACAACTAGTGAACTCACTCAGCAATATTGTTGACCCCCTTACTGCATGCTTTGCAGGTGGCCAGTGACTGTGCAGCTGCTTGGGATGTGTAGTGGTCGTCTGCCCGTGTGTTGGGCATTTATCCTGCTTACCTTATGAACACTGTTTAAAACTATTTATTTATGCTTCCGCTACTTATTACTGTTTAAACTCGAAACCTTAAACTCTGAACTTGGTATTTGCTAATCTTATGGTTAGTAAGTACTACTTATGTTATCAATTTAATTATTCGGTATAATTGATGGCTGGATCCTGGTCAGTCACGCCCTCGAAGCGGGTGTCGTCCGCGGGTGGATTTTGGGGGTGTGACAACCTTGGTGGTGTAAAAGAAAATGTACTAAATATCTAAAATATATCATATAGCAAATATGGCCAGAAGACTATATTAGAAGTTACTAGAAATGATACTAATTTTCCACAATATTCCATTAAATCAAATATGGGGAGTAACCAGAAGTTACTAGAATATTTATACGTTCACCACATGGCATGACCAAATAGGTCATCAAGATAGCATCATGATATACTAAACAATCAAACATGCTAACCGGTACCTTAGCACCTCTAAGTAATCTAAAAACATTGCTCCCAAAATGCCTTATCATATGTCTAGTTAGTTTTTTTTTTTTTTTTTTTTTGTGTGGCAAATAAATTTTTATGCCCTTCCAAACAATAGACTCCTACAAACAATCCCTCTTATATGGGACCATTGAAATATACAGTTGTGAGGATTGTGGCATTCATACATGGTTACATGTGAGTTTTTAGCTACCCGTATGTAGCATATGCCCAACACTATGGAATGTTGTTTTTTTTTGACATGGTTTAACACTGTTCTTTGACAACCCAATTGTAGGGACCATTGTTGGGCTCAATGTGAAATATAGTGAGAGGCATACGTAGTCGAGACGGAATTCGTCGATTGATTATATCAATTCAAAACCAACTGCTTATCACAATTACTCCCCATTACAACTGGTCTCCTGAAGAGAACCAAGTTTCCATTTTTTTATATATATTTTGTTGTGCAGCCTACGTACCAATAGCACCACCATAACATATAAAATGGGATATGTACATCGTATCCCCAGTCTTAGGGGGAGACAAGAAAATGAAAGACTGGTAACATAAAAAAATGCATCATATTATATATCGACCCCTGAAGTGGTCAATGCAAATCTGAAGTCTAAAAGAAAGAGCGTGTATTTGCAAATAATAACAAATGAAATACAAGATGCATTCACTAACACAAATAAGGTGACAAAGTCACATATACCAGTTTAAACTTATCTGCTCGAATGGAAGTACTCACAAAATGATTATCATATTAATAAATTGTGAGAGATAAATCGGTTTCAAAAAAAAAGATAAAACCCACAAACACAAAAAGAGCATAGTAACGCAGTTGGTGTAACCCCAAAAGAGATGGCACACAAAACACCATAACTGGTTACATACAAAACCCCAGAAGTGGTTGCATACTAAACCTTAAAGAAGGTTGTTGTCAAAACCCCAAAAGAGGCTAATGGAGTTCTAAAAGAAACTCTAGTACCAAACAAATATGAGATCTCGATGAATTATGTACAAAATAAGTACAATATGGAACCGTAATGAAACACGTGTAAAATGATATATTTGATTATGCTATAGCAATAGATGTAATCGATGAAAAAAAAAAGATTACATATATAGAAAGTGTGCAAGAGTGTACACACACAAATAACCAAAATGGCTACATGACTTAAGGCTGAACTAAATTTGCTCGACAAACTAAACGTTTTCGAACCAGCAGTTCGAACACCCATAGATGTCAAACCAGTAGGTTATAAATGGGTGTCTTTTAATAAAAGGAAACGTAAATAATGAGTTTTTGCGATGTAAGGCACGCATTTTAACATAAAGATTTTTCCCAAATCCCAGCAGTTGATTACGAGGAAACGTATACCCCTGTAGTGGATGCGATAATCTTTAGATGTTTAAGCGGCCTCGCAATCTCAGAATGACTTCAGATAAAACAACTTATGGATGTCATCACCATATACATGTACGAGACAATTGCAAATGACATCTGTATGAAAACCCCTGAAGGATTAAAAATGCTTAAAGCATTATGAAACAATAACCCCATATGTGTTATATATATATATATATATATATATGAATCTTAAAGGAAACTACTCGTATGTGGTACAGTCGACTATACTATGAAAAGAGAGGTATAATTTTGATAAAATGAGCTACATCTATTTAACAAGATTTCACTCTTACAGTGATAATGTAAACATCATCGAGAGGGAATTCTCAAACTAAAGAGGAAAATTTTGAATGACCTTTACAAAGTGTAGTTATCCTCGACCTGTAGTTTCGAGTATATATGTACTATTTTTGCTCATCAGTCTGACTACATCTAGAAGATGTTATATAGAAAAAGCTCATTCGTTGAGTACATGAACGATTGTCTGATCGCTTGACATAGAAAAAATATTCTTATCAACCCCAATAAAAGGATGTTGAACTACTTAGTCAAGAAGTAACATACTTAATTGCGATCAGAGCATTGACGTATCTTGCAAACAAGACGACATCTGATATTACGTTGTATTGGTAAGATTACAGTTCTAATCTCAAATGTTGCACTCTTTTTCCCTTCACTAAGTTTTTCCCATTGGGTTTTTCTTGGTAAGGTTTTTAACGAGACAACATAACTGATCCAGTAGTATCAGTTTATCTTATAGGTCCCGAAGCACTAATTTAACATCATCATAAATCATGTTGTTAATTATGTATAATGCGTAGTGCACTCTTTTCCCTTAGCTACGGTTTTGTCCCATTGGGTTTTCCTGTCATGGTTTTTAACGAGGCAGAATTATAAACGCATTAAATAATTATTTGACATATTTACAAACTCGAGACACGGGATAGTTCCACAAGAACAATATGGTGTCCTGGGTTATGATTGATATATATTAGACTCGCATAGAGTTCGATCTCAATCCAGATACAAGTTATGAAGGTCGAAGATTTCGGCATATTTAAGAAGTATGTAGATTAGAGTTGATCAAGAGAAGCTCAAGCAATACTGTATGAAGACCAATGTAGACAACAACACCCGAATCAAAGAAGACTACGCCAAATATCAAGCCAATCAATTGTCACAAAAGATTGGATTCAACATCATCATGATATACAAGTAAAATTGAGGGGGAGTAACGTACACATAATATACACAGTGTATGTACTCTTTTTCCTTAATGAGACAACATACCTGATCCAGAAGTATTAGGGGGAGACAATACGCACTGCACTCTTTTTCCCTTAGCTGAGGTTTTGTCCCACTGGGTTTTCCTAGCAAGGTTTTTAACGAGGCAGCATCACCAAGCGTATCAAAGAATAGTATATCATCATGTGGATAGTCAAGGGGGAGTGTTACGAATGCATCCATTATTAGTGACTATCCACATTTATAACTCCCATGTCACATTTATGTTTGTATTAATGTTATAGCCTATATATAGTGGCTCATGTATGAGATATATCAATAAGAAATTCATCTCCCATCCTCTCATTCTCTTCTATACATTGCTAATAGGTTCTAGTTATTACATAACATTGATATGTTTTTTAGACTTTTTAGTTAGTTTTCATAATTAAAGGAGTTTTCGCTTGAACCTCTCCTATTTGTATATTGAAAGGACGTTCTTAAAAGATATAATATTTATATACTATTATTTTGCAACAACTTTGTGCATATATGAGTTGTACATGTTGCTTTAGTAGTTTTTGTTCTAAAACAGTTTGTTCAAAAATTTAAATTAAGTTGTAATGATGAATGATATTTTTATACCATACATGTAAATATATATATATTTTTTTTAATTTCGACATATTTTGTTGAAAGTAGAGTTGTATACGCAATGGAATGGAGTATTTTTCTTATATTGTAAGCTATAACGAGTGTTGGTACTAACGGATACCTTCACAACAATATGAGTTCCACTTCAATTCCGTTTGAACAACATCGGTATTGATATTCGTTTTTTTATGATTTTTGATCAATGTGAAACATGTGTCAATGTTCTTTTATATTGTATATATAACAAAACAAACCAGACCGATACCAACGGAACAACGTCAATACCGATATTCGTTTTTATTGTTTTTTATAGATGTGAGAAACGTCTGATATACTTTTGATCATATCATGACTTTATTATTTCTATAGACGTAATAAATCGAGTCAATACAAAACGAATTCCTGGTATTAACGTTATTTTTATTGTTGCGTCTACGTTTCCACGTAGAATTTGTTAAAAATCAGGTCACCCCGCTGCGTAATGCGGGTGTAACCCACTAGTTAGTCTCAAATATAACAAGCTCTAGATGGATGACCTAGATGGATGTACATGATATATATTATCATTCGTTTCCTTTGAGATAAATTAAAAATGTTGTGAAAATAAGGTTTATTAAAAAACAAATAACATAACATATATTAAAATTAAAAAAATAACTATAGATTTCATGTGCTATGTTGACTTTTTTAACTCCATATAGATATTATAACGGAACACCGGGTAATAGGGAGTTTTTTTCTAAAAGAGTGTTGATGAAAAAAGTATTTACCAAAATAGTGTTGTTTTAAAAATATTTACTAAAATGGTGTTTTAGTTGTAAAATTCAAGAAAAATCTAAGTTTCAAGTTTATCACTCCTAATTTCATTGGAGAACTTCAATTCATGGAATAATTACTGATTTAATTAATTTTTTAACATGAGAAATTTGTTAAAATATAAGATTTTTTTTTTGTTATCACTAACATGAGGAATTTGTAAAAATATAAGAATGTTTTTTTTTGGTTATTACATTCTCCAGTTCACCTCAAATATTATTCCATATATAAGTTTCCAAGTTTTTTGTGCATCATTAGTTGTACATTGAGCTTTGTGAGTTTTTCAAAAAAAAAAACTTGATTTTTTACTTTTAACCTCAAGGTTTTTACATTTTTCAATTTTAACCCTACATAATTTGCTTTTTAACTTTAACTCAAACTTTTCATTATTTGCAATTTAATTTCGCAACTTTTGTCACATATACTTTTCATCTTTCGCAAATTTTCATTTTACGTATAGTTTTAATTTTTTTTCGAGTTAACACGACGCAACGTGCATGTGTGGTTCAATGTTTTTACCTCTATTTTCTCATGTTTGACAGGTTCGTCGCAACACGCATACCCTAAGTCGAGTCAGTGTTGGTGGTCGATAACGGTTGTGTGACATTAGTACTATTTGACATCGTTTTACGCCTCGCCGCAACGCGGGGTGTGCTTTGGGGTTTTTCAAAGAAAAAAATAGTTATGCATATGGTTGTCGTAACGTTCGCTTTGGGGGTTTTTCAAAAAAAAATTGATTTTTTTTTACTTTTCACCCAAAAGTATTTCATAAATTACTTTTAACCCAAAACTTTTTATCTTTTGCAATCTATTATCATAACTTTTTTTACTTTCAACTTGGTCCTTTATAGTTTTCATTTTCCGCAAATTTTTCGTTTTATGCTTGGTTCTAAATTTTGTGACTTAACACATTGCAACATGCGTCTTTGGTTTAACGTTTTTACGTTTTGTTCTAATTTTGCGAGTTAACATGACGCAACGTGCGTGTGTGGGTGAACGTTTTTACATCGTCTATTTTTTCCCCGTTTGACAAGTTTAACATAACGTACGGGTCCTAGATCGACTTAGTTATAAATAAAGATTCCCCGCCGCATTGCGGCGGGTCGCAATCCTAGTTTTCTCAAAATTGTAATTTCACTTGTAACTAACAATGTTATTTTTTACTATATGAAGAAACAATGAGTCTATAAATCGATCAAAAAATTGAGTTCGGAACTCGGAATTCAGTTCGGATCACCAGTTCATTATCGTGCTTTAAACAACTCATTATTCGAACGTGACCCGAAAACAACAAAATATGAACGGGACGGGACAGAACCGAATTCAAATAACAATTTCGAATCCAGGTTGCATTAGCCCACGTAAAATACAAAATCATATGAAAAAAAAAATCACATTATACTTCTTTACGTACCTACGGAACCTCACATTAAATCAATCTCACACTAACAAATGAAATATTACTTGTATGTTGAAAACTAATTTCAAATTGAGTAGCACAGGTGAAAAGAAATGAAGAAAGTAGGAATTGGATGCTCCAAGAATACTCCTGTATGATTTTATCTAAAGTTTAGAACATACAATTTTCTATTTTTATTGCTAAACACATATTAAATTGCAATTTTGAGGTAATAATGATCGGAACAATAATTGTATGAGGAAGTGATAAGAAAAAAAAAAAGTTTTTATATTATAACAATTTTCTTATATTAAAAAAAGATTAAATAAATAATTATTTAGTAAATTGAAGTTATTCAATGAGATTAGGAGTGAGAAATATGTTAGTGAGATTTTCATTGGATTTTACAACTAAAACACCATTTTAGTAAATATTTTTGAAACAACACCATTTTAGTAAATATTATTTCTACCGACACCTTTTTAGGAAAAAACTCGGGTAATAGGCATTCCCATTCTCCAAGAAACTAAGTGAAATATCTTCGGAAACTTCACATGAAACACCAATATTAAAACAAGATGATTGAAAATTTTATAAGGCCACATTATCTAGAGTGTTAAGGATGACATGACATATTAACTAATATTGCAAACCACTCCTTTTTTGTGTTAAAGTGCATTAAATGAGTCATGTGTTAACATGTTAACACAATGTTAAGAGATTAAATTAATTATTATTTTTTTAGACAAAAACCAATGTTAAAGTGCATTAAATAAGTTACGTGTTAACATGTTAAACTATTTCCTTAGAGTGAAACAAAGTGAAATGAGGAAAAAAGTTGATGCGTCACTTAGGTAGAGTTAACTTAGGTTAAAGTATACCTAAAGGCCTAACAAGAATCATAACTAACACACTGATTATTTTATAAAAATATAAAATCCGGACATTTAATTACCCACCAAATGTATTCTTTTGACCCATACAGTGATACCCGTCGACCCCCATAAATTCCTACACGAAAGAGGGAGAGTACGTGGTAGGTCCGTAACCACAGACCTCTCGTCCGTGAGAAAGAATGCGAGCACTACAAGTGGAGATGAGAGTGACGCTGACCTAGTCCCTAAGGATTTTTAAGTTCGTCAGAATTTTTAAGTTCAAATTCCCAACAAGGAGGTTTGTGGGACCCGCAGTTGCTAACACTGCCACATATCAACTAACCTTTTGAAAGAGGCAGTACAGTTTTGATCAAAAGATGCGACTAAATTCGTTATAAGATACGGTTTTAAATCCGTATCTTATGACAAGACATCTTTTGGTCATACAAACTAATAGAAATAAAGAAATTTGTCATTTAAAAAAACAAACAAAATAAAGGAAACATTTATTGTCATCAATTAATTAATATTGCCATAACGAGGCATCGATGAACAGGCTACCAGATAAAATAACACTTCCAGAACTACCCGGCAATACACCCACCGGCTCTCCACCATAATATCCACCGTCTCCGTCGTCCAGCCACCGTGCCGACTCATCATACTCCCAACCACCGTTCAAAATAACAAAATCATCCGTCACAAAACCCTCAGTACCCATAGCCGGAACCTCCACCATCTTACTCACCTCTTTTGAGCATGTCGACAACGACGTCGTTTCAGTCGTAAGATGAACCATGGCAGCAGCTTCAGTAGCCGCAGCCTGTATGTCACGTGGGGAGCAAGAAACCGGACGAGGCAAGATGTCCGACAGTTCGGGGAAGTTAAGAATAGCCGACTTGCCTTTGATGGAAAGTGCAGCGACATCGTGTGCACGTGCGGCCATTTGCGGGTCAGAAAAGGTCCCGAGCCAGATCCGGGACTTTTTCTTGGGTTCTCGGATCTCGGATACCCATTTTCCCCATGCACGTCTTCGGACCCCTCTGTATATCGGGTGCTTACTGTTGGTTTTGGTGGGTTTAATAGTTGTGGCATTGGTGTGGTTGTGGTTGTTTTCTTCTACATGTTCTCTGCTGCGTTTGACCCGTTTGGTGATCGGGTCATCCGGATTCATTTGGTTTAGATGTTGGGTCGGATATGAGTGTGCAAGTAGCTAGTTGTGCATGTAGAGTTTCTTACAAAGTGATGTTGAAGTGAGTACTTGGTTTTTGGAGGGGTGGGTAATAAGTGAGATTTGGATAGGATATGAAAGTAGAAGAGGACTAGTGGAAGAGTTGGAAGTCTAATGGAACACACAAGTGTCATGAGAAGTATATATAGTAGTTATATACATATACATATATAAAAATAATAAGGACTATTATACAGCAACATTAGTTTATTGTAAAAAATATATTTTACATTTTCTTTAATAGTCCATAATTTTTAAATCTTAGTTTTCTTTAATAGTCCATAATTTTTTAAGGAGTAAAATGTCATTTTAGTCCATTTGGTTTGGGTTATTTTGTCAGTTTAGCCAAAAGGTTTCATTTTTCGTCTGTATCTCTAAAAATGTTTCACTGTTGCCATTTTAGTCCACTAGGTTGACTTCATCCATTTTCTATGTTAACGAGAAGGGCAATTCGGTCATTTTATATGTATTTTTGTTAATTAGAAGGGCAATTCGGCCATATAAAATGACTGAATTGCTTTTCTCGTTAACTGAAAACATGAATGAATTTAACTCAGTGGACTAAAATGGCAACAGTGAAACCTTTTTGGACCCACATACGAAAAATGAAACCTTTGGACTAAACTACCAAAATGACCCAAACCACAAGGACTAAAATAACATTTTAACTCTCTTTTAAATCTTAATAGTTTTATATATAAATTTATTAAAACGATTTTGTAGAGTTTTGCATCCACTCAGTAGATAATATAACCTATATATGTGAAGTGTATGAATAAACTAACTATAGGGTTAGAAATATTTTGGAATTTTAAATAATTACAAAATTTTCAGAACTCTTAATAGATATTACATATTTTTATATTTATGGTATTTTTATCATTTATTAAATATATTTTTATGATTATATACACATTAAGAGTGATTTCATAATTTTTTATATGTAATTTTATGATTACACATATGTAAACTAGTTTTTTTTTACATATATGTAATTTGTTAACACATACACCAACACACACACCCATATATATATATATGTGTGTGTGTGTGTGTGTGTGTGTGTGTGTGTGTGTGTTGAGTTCATTTCAGAACTCTAAATAACTACAGAACTTTCAGAACTCCTAATAAACAATCATTTTATATATAAGTTTTTGTATTTAGGATCTTTTTATCATCTATTATATGTATTTCTTTGATTACATATATGTTAAAAGTAGTTTACATATGTTTAATTGCCAAAATTATATATATGTGTCATAACTAATTACATATATGTAAAAAAACTAGTTTACATATGTGTAATTATAAAATTACATATAAAAATGATAAAATTACTCTTAACATGTATGTAATCGTAAAAATACACATAATAAATGATAAAATTATCCTAAACATAAAAATATATAAAAAAAAGATTGTTTATTAGGAGTTTTGCGAGTTCTGTAAATATATATGGTTCTGAAATGATCCTGGCCCTATATATATATATATATATATATATATATATATATATAATTTGGTTATTTCACATATGTAAAATACTCTTAACATGTATGTAATTATAAAAGTACATATAATAAATGATAAAGTCACCTTAAATATAGTTTATTAGAAGTTCTGAAAGTTCTACAACTATATAGAGTTTTGAAATGAACCCAACCCGGGTAAGGATCATTTCAGAACTCTAAATAATTGCAGAACTTACAGAACTCATAATAAACAATCATTCTACTAATATATTTTTATATTTAACATTGTTTAAGGGTATTTTTTTATCATTTATTATGATTTCATGTGTGTTAAAAGTAGTTTTATCATTTTTTTCATGTGCAATTTTATAATTAAATATACATAAATTGGTTCATTTACACATATCTAAACTAGTTTCTTTACACATATGATAATTAGTTATATAATTTGGTTTTTCATATGGGTCTACATATTCACACACCCAAGTGCCTATTCACACACCCTCATATATGCCTCGTATAGGTTTATACGTCACATATAACATTTTTCAATTTCCAATAGAATATCTGATTATGTCATATTTTGTCTTATATGCCTCGTATAAGACCATTTTATCCCTGATTTGGGTCTTTACGCATGGGTAAATTTGTAAGGACCTGCACTAAAATGTCCTGAAATACCCCGTAAGTGAAAACATGGACCCCTAAAACCCTAAATCTCATGAAAAATCAAGAAAATTCAATTTTATTGATCTGTCGCGGGCCGCGTAAGACTTAAGGAAAGTCTACGCGAGGCGTGACAGCTTGAAAACCCTCCGGATAAGCTTTAGGCCACGTGTCAAACACGTGGCAGACCTACGGGGTGACACGGCAGCCCTAGCCATAGCTAGGGTGGCCCTCGCAGGCTGCGTAGGTTGTTATTCGAGTTTACGCGGGCCGTGTAGAACCCAAATTTCAGCTATCAAAGGGACGTTGCATGGCATTGCTTTTGTGTTCGAAAAATTCTTTCAAAACATCCAAATTCTGCTTATATACGAGTGTTTAAGTGTCGTGACGCTGCTACGATTACAGGGTAATAACTCGATCACTGCTACGATACAATGTCCGAGTGATTGAAACCGATCCGATGGATGTTTAAGTGCTGCCTGAATTCGGGCCATACTTTGTCATTCGTTGTGAGGGTTTTGATTTCGTGAATTTATCGTAAATGTTGTATTAAGTTACTAACCTAGTTTCGTTTGCATTATTTAACTAGGTTACCAGGCTTAATCAGTAGGCGAAATCTGTCCAGTTAAACTTGCAATATGAGTCATTCTGTTTTTATCAAAGTTGTTTTGTAAACCCTAAATATTTTCCAGTTATATCTTACAGGGATTAAGTCTTTTTTATCTTTAATTACTGGCAGTAAGTGGGGTATTGTGCACATTACTGCTGTTTTATCACTTTTAGGTGAACGGACCTAAATAGTGATACACGTCACTTTTGGGTGAAAGGAATCAATAGTGATATGACCACAGCCATAGATCCGGTCGAGTGACAACTGAACCAGTTAATTATAAGATAGGGGCAATTGTAATCACTCTTAATACTGTAATCTATAACAATGTGTCGTTTTGTGCAAATTGAATGACTCGCCAGTATTTTCCCGCTGATAAAATCTTTTTAAACATGTTTCAGGTGATTTACTATGAACCAGGAAAAGTGCCGCGTAGCACTACCAGCTTGGATAAAAGTGGCTCAGTAAATAAATAAACATGTTTTTGTAATCAGGGAATTTCCCAGTAAAATTCCTTTATTGTAAATTACGGGGTTTGTCCCGAAACATGAAATAAAATAAAGGAGTGTTTTCAATTTACACGATCCTGTTAAAATTTCCGCTGCCAAATTAAATGCAAATACCACGGGTTTTCTGTCTCCCGGTGTTCGAACCAGGAAACTGAGTCGAGGGCCGTGACAGAAAAAGGTGGTATCAGATCCACTGATTTAAGACAATCAAGTATTTAGAAATACTTAATTTTTTAGATTGCCATTCTGTGATTCTTTAATTTTATAAATAAAATTTTAACTTAAATTTGTGTGTGTTTCTTCATGTGTGCTAACAACATGAATGAACTGTCGGAGGCACTCCGAAACTTTACCATCCATACAACTGATATGGATATAACCAGAACCCAGACTGGGTATCAAGCAGATGCTGAGGAGCCACTAGTATTCCAGGCCCAGCCTCAGGAGAAACCAAAACCCAAAAAGAGAAGAAGGCTGTTGGATTGGAAACGCGAACGTAAGAAGGAACCCGCTGCCCAACGGGTAAAGAAAATGGAGGATCCCAAAGGAAAAGGAAAGGAAGTTGGGGAGAATTCCGGTCAAGCCCAGGAGATGCTACCGTGGGAAGAACTTGATAGGAAACTGGCGAATTGTGACCTCATCGGGCCTGCCGACGAAACCATTTTCAATTTCCCCGCCCAATCTGAACTTCCAATCAATTTGGAACCGGCTATTCCAGACCCCATTGTCAACCCCCAACCTGTTATAGGACAGCTGGAAGAGTGGTGGACGAGCGACTGGCATTTTCAGAACTTCATGAATAACCCCAATGTTTATTTTCCCTAGTTTGATCCTGAACCTGCACTTTTCCCACCTATGAGCTCGGAGAATATTGCCGAATTACGCCGCTATGGCGAGGAACTGGTGGATGCGGGAAACTGGATTCGTGAAGTGCGGGAAAACATCACATGGAAGTACGACGAGAGGGAACGTCGTTTCTGAAAGGCCAGCTAACTGTGGTTGCGTGTTTGTATAATAATAATATGTAGATAATAATAATAATAATAATAATAATAATAATAATAATAATAATAATAATAATAATAATAATATAATGTATAATAATAACTAAAATAAAACCTTTGTAAAATAGATGGTGTGTATTGATGCATACTATTATAAAAATATATAAATGTCGCAAGGTCGACGATTTCGGCTATATGTGTTGACTTAATTGTGATGTGATAGCCTTGTTGTGTTTAATTGTTATTCAATTTGTGACAATAACTTGTATATATTGATAACTATTCAGATGGAAAACACAATAGGTTAATACGTCACATATAACATTTTTCAATTTCCAATAGAATATCTGATTATGTCATATTTTGTCTTATATGCCTCGTATAAGACCATTTTATCCCTGATTTGGGTCTTTACGCATGGGTAAATTTGTAAGGACCTGCACTAAAATGTCCTGAAATACCCCGTAAGTGAAAACATGGACCCCTAAAACCCTAAATCTCATGAAAAATCAAGAAAATTCAATTTTATTGATCTGTCGCGGGCCGCGTAAGACTTAAGGAAAGTCTACGCGAGGCGTGACAGCTTGAAAACCCTCCGGATAAGCTTTAGGCCACGTGTCAAACACGTGGCAGACCTACGGGGTGACACGGCAGCCCTAGCCATAGCTAGGGTGGCCCTCGCAGGCTGCGTAGGTTGTTATTCGAGTTTACGCGGGCCGTGTAGAACCCAAATTTCAGCTATCAAAGGGACGTTGCATGGCATTGCTTTTGTGTTCGAAAAATTCTTTCAAAACGTCCAAATTCTGCTTATATACGAGTGTTTAAGTGTCGAGACGCTGCTACGATTACAGGGTAATAACTCGATCACTGCTACGATACAATGTCCGAGTGATTGAAACCGATCCGATGGATGTTTAAGTGCTGCCTGAATTCGGGCCATACTTTGTCATTCGTTGTGAGGGTTTTGATTTCGTGAATTTATCGTAAATGTTGTATTAAGTTACTAACCTAGTTTCGTTTGCATTATTTAACTAGGTTACCAGGCTTAATCAGTAGGCGAAATCTGTCCAGTTAAACTTGCAATATGAGTCATTCTGTTTTTATCAAAGTTGTTTTGTAAACCCTAAATATTTTCCAGTTATATCTTACAGGGATTAAGTCTTTTTTATCTTTAATTACTGGCAGTAAGTGGGGTATTGTGCACATTACTGCTGTTTTATCAGTTTTAGGTGAACGGACCTAAATAGTGATACACGTCACTTTTGGGTGAAAGGAATCAATAGTGATATGACCACAGCCATAGATCCGGTCGAGTGACAACTGAACCAGTTAATTATAAGATAGGGGCAATTGTAATCACTCTTAATACTTTAATCTATAACAATGTGTCGTTTTGTGCAAATTGAATGACTCGCCAGTATTTTCCCGCTGATAAAATCTTTTTAAACATGTTTCAGGTGATTTACTATGAACCAGGAAAAGTGCCGCGTAGCACTACCAGCTTGGATAAAAGTGGCTCAGTAAATAAATAAACATGTTTTTGTAATCAGGGAATTTCCCAGTAAAATTCCTTTATTGTAAATTACGGGGTTTGTCCCGAAACATGAAATAAAATAAAGGAGTGTTTTCAATTTACACGATCCTGTTAAAATTTCCGCTGCCAAATTAAATGCAAATACCACGGGTTTTCTGTCTCCCGGTGTTCGAACCAGGAAACTGAGTCGAGGGCCGTGACAGAAAAAGGTGGTATCAGATCCACTGATTTAAGACAATCAAGTATTTAGAAATACTTAATTTTTTAGATTGCCATTCTGTGATTCTTTAATTTTATAAATAAAATTTTAACTTAAATTTGTGTGTGTTTCTTCATGTGTGCTAACAACATGAATGAACTGTCGGAGGCACTCCGAAACTTTACCATCCATACAACTGATATGGATATAACCAGAACCCAGACTGGGTATCAAGCAGATGCTGAGGAGCCACTAGTATTCCAGGCCCAGCCTCAGGAGAAACCAAAACCCAAAAAGAGAAGAAGGCTGTTGGATTGGAAACGCGAACGTAAGAAGAAACCCGCTGCCCAACGGGTAAAGAAAATGGAGGATCCCAAAGGAAAAGGAAAGGAAGTTGGGGAGAATTCCGGTCAAGCCCAGGAGATGCTACGTGGGAAGAACTTGATAGGAAACTGGCGAATTGTGACCTCATCGGGCCTGCCGACGAAACCCTTTTCAATTTCCCCGCCCAATCTGAACTTCCAATCAATTTGGAACCGGCTATTCCAGACCCCATTGTCAACCCCCAACCTGTTATAGGACAGCTGGAAGAGTGGTGGACGAGCGACTGGCATTTTCAGAACTTCATGAATAACCCCAATGTTTATTTTCCCTAGTTTGATCCTGAACCTGCACTTTTCCCACCTATGATCTCGGAGAATATTGCCGAATTACGCCGCTATGGCGAGGAACTGGTGGATGCGGGAAACTGGATTCGTTAAGTGCGGGAAAACATCACATGGAAGTACGACGAGAGGGAACGTCGTTTCTGAAAGGCCAGCTAACTGTGGTTGCGTGTTTGTATAATAATAATATGTAGAAAATAATAATAATAATAATAATAATAATAATTATAATAATAATAATAATAATAATAATAATATAATGTATAATAATAACTAAAATAAAACCTTTGTAAAATAGATGGTGTGTATTGATGCATACTATTATAAAAATATATAAATGTCGCAAGGTCGACGATTTCGGCTATATGTGTTGACTTAATTGTGATGTGATAGCCTTGTTGTGTTTAATTGTTATTCAATTTGTGACAATAACTTGTATATATTGATAACTATTCAGATGGAAAACACAATAAATGAACCGGTCAATGAAGTTAATCAATCTGAACAACACAATGAGGATCATTTTCTTAATAGACAAGATATTGAAAATATCGTTGCTCAGGGAATAGCCAACGCTATCCCCGCAATCGTCGCTGCTGTTAAAAACCCCGTTGAACCATTACAAGCCACCATAGCAAGCGCACTCGCGACGATAATTTCAGTAACAGTGTAAATGGAGGCGGCAAGAATGATAATAATGTGGTTCAAGCCCCAATTCTTAAGAAAATGAAAGTTGCAACACCTGGTTGCACTTATAAGGAATTTCTTGCTTGTAAGCCAGTGGAATTTGCAGGCAATGAAGGGGCAACTGCCGCACTGTGTTGGTTAGAAACACCGAAGCAGTAATTAAAATAAGTAAATGCGCAGAGGAAGATAAGGTTATGTTTGCATCCCACCTTTTCAAGGAAGAGGCGTTAGAATGGTGGAACACGGTGCTGCAGGCTAAGGGAAGTGACGTGGCTTATGCCATGAGCTAGGAGGAATTTAAGGAATTGGTGGAAAGAAAATTTTGTCCCGCCTACGAAAAGGAACAAATGACAAATAAGTTCCTGAACCACAGGATGGTGGACGTCGATTGTCGAGGGTATACTTCGAAATTCTTCGAGTATGCTAGAATTGTACCAACTCTGGCTTCGCCAGAACCGGTACTTATTTCTCGCTACATTTGGGGTTTAATTAGTGAAATCCGTGATATCATCAAAGCCGCGAGACCTCGCACGATTGGCGATGCTGTCGAACTAGCCAACACCTTGACTGACGGACTGGTGCGCACGAGAGAAGAGAACAGGAAAAAGGAATTTGCCCAAAAGATTACTCAAGGTTTTCGTGGGGGTAGTAATGCTAGTAACTTCAAGAAAAAGGGAACCGGGCAATCCTCTACTGCTCCATTTTGCAGTACCTGTAAAAGGAAGCATTTTGGAAAATGTAAGGGGTACTGTAATTTCTGCAAAATTCCGGGGCATCGAGAAAAGGAATGCAGGAAGAAATCCATGATCTGCTACAATTGCGGAGAAACAGGGCATTTTAGGCCCGACTGCCCAAAATTGGTTAAACCAACTGACAACAAGGCCATACCTGCCGAAGGAACTAATAAGAAGAATGCTATAGCCTTTCAACTAACAACGCAAGAAGCAGATCTGATTCCGGATGTGATAACTGGTACGTTTCTTGTACATGACGTTTATGCAAAAGTATTATTTGACTCTGGTGCAAACCAAAGTTTTATAAATACTTCATTCTGCCAAGCTCTTAAGCAACCCTTAACCAAAGTTAGACAGATTTATACAGTAGAAACGGCAAATGGAAATTCTGTTAACATAGATAAGGTTCTACAAGAAGGAAAGATAGAACTCTCAGGCCATAAATTTTATGCAAATCTGCTACCTATGAATTTAGCCAGAATCGATGTCGTGTTGGGAATGGATTGGTTAGTAGCCAACCATGCTCGAATCCTTTGTGATAAGAATTCCATAGAAATTCATACACCCACAGGAGAAGTAATTTTGGTTACAGGAGATAAGCCGCGTAAATCAATGAAGTTCATTTCAGTAATGAAAGTTGCTAGTTATGAACGAAAACAAGGAATAGTGTATATGATTTCGGTAATCATTAACACTAAAAGTAAAGAACTTAAGGAAATTCCAGTAGTCTCAGAATACTCTGATGTATTTCCAGAAGAACTACCTGGACTACCACCAGATAGAGAGGTAGAGTTTAGAATTCATCTAATTCCTGGAACTACACCAATAGCTAAGGCACCTTATCGATTAGCACCCGCAGAAATGTTAGAACTAAAGAAGCAGTTAGATGAATTGCCAAGCAAAGGATTTATACAACCTAGTTCATCCCCTTGGGGAGCACCAGTGTTGTTCGTAAAGAAGAAGGATGATTCGATGCGGATGTGTATCGATTATAGGGAATTGAATAAGGTTACAATTAAGAATCGATACCCATTACCTAGGATTGATGATCTTTTTGACCAACTTCAGGGAGCTAGATACTTCTCTAAGATAGACTTGCGCTCCAGATACCATCAGCTGAAGGTACAGGAAGAAGACATACCTAAAACTGCTTTCAGGACTAGGTATGGTCACTACGAGTTTACAGTCATGCCATTTGGACTAACAAATGCTCCTGCAACATTCATGGACATGATGAATAGGATCTGTAAACCATATTTGGATAAATTCGTAATTGTCTTCATCGACGATATACTTATTTATTCCAGAAATCAGAATGAGCATTGTGAACACCTACATGCACTCTTAACTTTGTTAAGAAAGGAAAAGCTTTACGCCAAATTCTCAAAGTGGGAATTTGGCTACAGGAGGTACAATTTTTAGGACATATGGTTAATCATGAAGGTATTTACGTAGATCCCTCCAAGATAGAAGCAATCACAAACTGGAAGGTTCCGCAATCAGCTACCGAAGTTAGAAGTTTTCTAGTATTAGCAGGGTATCATAGGCGCTTCATTAAAGACTTTTCTAAGATAGTTGTTCCATTAACTAAGCTAACTTGTAAAACTATTAAGTTTGAATGGGGACCCAATCAAGAAGAGGCCTTTAGGATTTTAAAGCAAAGATTAACAAATGCCCCAATTCTAGCCTTACCAGACGGAACCGAAGATTTTGAAGTCTTCTGCGACGCTTCTAAGCTAGGACTAGGATGTGTGCTAATGCAACGCAAAAAGGTAATTGCGTATGCATCAAGACAGTTGAAAAAGAACGAGGAAAACTATACGACGCATGACTTAGAATTAGGAGCAATAATTTTTGCCCTTAAAATTTGGAGACATTATCTGTATGGGAGTAAGTTTACAGTCTATACAGATCATAAAAGTTTAAGATACATATTTGGGCAAAAAGAATTAAACATGAGGCAAAGAAGATGGATGGAAATTCTAAGTGACTACGACTGTGATATTCAATATCACGAAGGGAAGGCGAATGTAGTAGCAGATGCCTTAAGTCGTAAGTATCATGAAAAGCAAAGGCGAGTTTATACTCTTAGATTGAATCTCCAATTAGATTTAATGGAACAATTGAAGAACGTTCAGGAAACGACAATTAAGGATGATGCTGAAGGAATGAAAGGACTAATAAAGGAATTAGAGCAAGGGACTGATGGAATTTGGAGATTCTATAAGAAAAGGATTTGGGTACCAATGCAAGGAAATTTAAGAGATAAGATTTTAGAGGAAGCCCATAAATCTAGGTATACAATTCAACCTGGTAATAATAAGATGTACCAAGATTTGAGAAATAACTTCTGGTGGATAGGAATGAAAAAGGACATAGCTAGATACGTTTCTAAGTGTCTAACTTGTTCACAAGTTAAGGCAGAACATCAGAAACCTTCAGGGTTACTTCAACAATTAGAAATGCCTGTATGGAAATGGGAACTAATAACAATGGACTTTGTTACTAAATTGCCCAAGACCAGGAAAGGTAACGACACAATCTGGGTGATTGTAGATCGATTAACCAAATCAGCTCATTTCCTGCCAATAAAGGAGACCTTTAGCATGGAAAGATTAGCAAAGTTGTATGTAGATGAGGTAGTATCCTTACATGGAGTCCCACTCTCCATTGTGTCAGATAGGGATAGTCGTTTCACTTCGTGTTTCTGGACAAGTTTCCAAGGAGCAATGGGGACGCGATTAAATTTAAGTACTGCATACCATCCCCAAACAGATGGACAAAGTGAAAGGACGATTCAAACCCTAGAAGACATGCTCAGAGCATGTGTAATAGATTTCGGTGGAAATTGGGATGACCATTTACCACTAATAGAATTCTCCTATAACAATAGTTACCACACCAGCATCAATGTTGCCCCGTTCGAAGCACTGTATGGACGAAAGTGTCGAACTCCCGTATGCTGGGCAGAAATAGGAGATAGTCAATTATCAGGTCCCGAAATTGTACAGGAAACCACCAACAAAATAACTCAAATCAAGTAAAGACTAAAAACAGCTCGAGATCGACAGAAGAGTTATGCAGACAATCGACGCAAGCCGCTGGAATTCCAAGTTGGGGATAAGGTACTATTGAAAGTTTCTCCTTGGAAAGGAGTAGTTCGGTTCGGTAAGAAAGGAAAGCTAAGTCCAAGATACATAGGACCATTCACAGTTACCCAACGAATTGGACCAGTTGCTTATAAATTACAACTACCAGAAAAGCTAGCTGGGGTACATGACGTGTTTCATGTATCTAATCTCAAGAAATGTTTATCTGACGAATCCCTGGTGGTACCTCTTCAAGATATAGAGGTAAATGAAAAGATAAAATTTGTGGAGAAACCTCTCCAAATTGAAGATAGAAAGATCAAACACCTTAAACATAAAAGATTGGTACTAGTCAAAGTCAAGTGGGATTCAAAAAGAGGACCTGAGTACACATGGGAACTGGAATCGGAAATGAAGCGTAAATATCCTTATTTATTCCAGTAAATCTCGAGGACGAGATTTTAAATAAGGTGGGGAGGATGTAAGGACCTGCACGAAAATGTCCTAAAATACCCCGTAAGTGAAAACCTGGACACCTAAAACTGTAAATCTCATGAAAAATCAAGAAAATTCAATTTTATTGATCTGTCGTGGGCCTCGTAAGACTTAAGGAAAGTCTACGCGGGGCGCGACAACTTGAAAACCCTCCAGATAAGCTTTAGGCCATGTGTCAGACACGTGGCAGACCTACGGAGTGACACGGCAGCCCTAGCCGTAGCTACGCTGGCCCTCGCAGGTCGCGTTGGTTGTTATTCGAGTTTAGGCGGGCCGCGTAGAACCCAAATTTCAGCTATAAAAGGGACGTTGCATGGCATTGCTTCTGTGTTCGAAAAATCCTTTCAAAACGTCCAAATTCTGCTTATATACGAGTGTTTAAGTGTCGAGACGCTGCTACGATTACAGGGTAATAACTCGATCACTGCTACGATACAATGTCTGATCGATTGAAACCGATCCGATGGATGTTTAAGTGCTGCCTGAATTCGGGCCATACTTTGTCATTCGTCGTGAGGGTTTTGATTTCGTGAATTTATCGTAAATGTTGTATTAAGTTACTAACCTAGTTTCGTTTGCATTATTTAACTAGGTTACCAGGCTTAATCAGTAGGTGAAATCTGTCCAGTTAAACTTGCAATGTGAGTCATTCTGTTTTTATCAAAGTTGTTTTGTAAACCCTAAATATTTTCCAGTTATATCTTACAGGGATTAAGTCTTTGTTATCTTTAATTACTGGCAGTAAGTGGGGTATTGTGCACATTACTTCTATTTTATCACTTTTAGGGGAACGGACCTAAATAGTGATACACGTCACTTTTGGGTGAAAGGACTCAATAGTGATATGACCACAGTCATAGATCCGGTCGAGTGACAACTGAACCAGCTAATTATAAGATAGGGGCAATTGTAATCGCTCTTAATACTGTAATCTATAACAATGTGTCGTTTTATGCAAATTGAATGACTCACCAGTATTTCCCCGCTGATAAAATCTTTTTAAACATGTTTTAGGTGATTTACTGTGAACCAGGAAAAGTGCCGTGTAGCACTACCAGCTTGGATTAAAGTGGCTCAGTAAATAAATAAACATGTTTTTGTAATCAGGGAATTTCCCAGTAAAATTCCTTTGTTGTAAATTACCGGGTTTGTCCCGAAACATGAAATAATATAAAGTAATGTTTTCAATTTACACGATCCTGTTAAAATTTCCGCTGCCAAATTAAATGCAAATACCACGGGTTTTCTGTCTCGCGGTATTCGAACCAGGAAACTGGGTCGAGGGCCGTGACAAAATTAGTCTTTTGTCCGTATCTTATATGCCTCGCATAGGCCTGTATGAGGCGTATGTATATAAAGGGGTTTTTTTAAAATAAACACTTTTATAAATGGCAAATTACCATTTTAGCCTTGAGTTAGGCCTAGACTAGGGGTGTCCCAGGGCTAAAATGGTAATTTGCCATTTTCTTTTTTTTTAAATTTTTTAAAAAATAAATAAATGTGCGTTATTTTTCATAACATGTACGTTTGTTCTTCGACTATTTGCACAATAAATAAATTATATGAAGACGTAAATAAAAATAAGCACATCGCAACACATAATCGAATTTTTATACAAAATCGTATTTTAAAAGTTAGGATTTAATAAGTTGTACATTACTCCTAACAACTCAGTTTCGAAAAAATTATATGGAGACATAAATAAAACAGACACGTCGCAACGACATACTCAAAATTTTATAAAACATCCTATCTTAAAAGTTACGAGTGTAAAAATATGTAACCTGATCGGAAAACTTTTACACTTATCATGTATTAGGAGGTTGTAATTCGTAAATACTTTTAATTTCAGTTGAAAATGTATACATATTTATCAGTTGAAAAACGAATGCATAGAGGACCCATAGATGTGGATAAATATTTGTTTTTATAGCCATGTAGCAAGTTTGAAGTTGGTGAACAATTATGCTGGCTCATTGGTTTATGTATATTGGTCACGGCCTGAAGTTTTTATAACCCAACCACAACGTTTGTGATATAGTATATGCATGTTAGATGCTACACACCATAATTACAAAATTCACCAAGATATATAAACGAGTTTAGATAAGGTCTTAGCCAAAAGAACAAAACCTACTCCAATTTTCCCACGTTAGATTCGTCTCCTTTGACCGATTTTTTATCCACAAATAAGCCATTGACTTCACCTCATCCAGAACTTTTGTCGTGTTTGGCATTGCTTGTCCAAATGTACGATAGCGTATAATGTGCCTTTTCCTTTTCCTCGAACCCGGACTGAACCCATGTAATACTAACAGGTCTTTAATGTTAAAAGAAGGATTGGAGGTATCTTACACCAGTCCGCTATGTTCTGCCAGATGACTTGTGCAAAATGACATGCTACGAATAGGTGTTCACTTGTCTCTTCATAATCACCGCATAACGTACAAAACCGATTCTGAACCATGATGTTTCGATTCGAAAGTGCACATTTCGTTGGTAATCGCTCCATTTCCGCTCTCCATGCCACGATTGCCACCTTCTTGGGTACCCAATTATTCCAATTGAATACTCTGTTGGGCTGAACTCTATTATGTGAACTAAGGATTTTTTTTAAGATTTGAAACTTTAAACATACCTGATTCATCGTAATTCAACCTCCACTTATCGCAGCCCGATCTCAGACTAACCGCCCTGATGGCGACTTCCATTTGATGCAGATCAAATTGCTCCCTATTATTAAGCTCCGATTTCGACCAATTCCAGTTAAAAGTTGTTCCGAAACTATTCATTACTAGCCAGTCAGCCACCATACAATTCTTCTCTATTTCGAGTCTAAATAAAGCTGGGAACTGTTTATATAATGGGTCCGATCCGACCCAGTTATCCAACCAGAAAGCGGCTACGATACCGTTGGCAAGCACGGTTGAGACAGCCTGATTCATATTCAATTCGGCATTATCAAGTGTCAGCCGAATGCTAATGATATTTTTCCATGTTCCGGGTACGGATATTTTTGCTGGGATGTCACTCCGTGCCCTTGAATTATGATGGATAGCCCACACAACTGTCCCCCATAAGCCTATTTTTTTGCGTTTTAAACCTCCACCACCATTTTGCTAGCGTTGCTAAATTTGCATCTCTAAGAGAACCGAAGCCAAGTCCCCCATATTCGATAGGAGCAATGGTTCTTTCCTAAGCCACCCAATTCATTCTTGCCTTTTCTTCCTGTCACACCCCCAACCGATGGCGGAAACATCAGGGCGCGACACTAAGCGTTCAGATTGCTCAAAAGTTTCCATAACACTAACGATTTCAATATAGATTAAATCAAGTTTCAAACATTGTCTAAAAGCATCCATGAATCAAACACAGAGTATCAAATACAATAACCAAACATTGTTTCAAAGTTGCTAGATTATCTAGATTGAGTTTCTAAGCGTCATCCTAGCTTGTTTTCTTGGATTCAGCATCCTATCAGCCTGCAACATGTATTAAAATAATGTCAATACAATAATTTACTGGTGAGTATACAAGTTTGAGTATATAGTATCATAATAGTTTAAAAGATTCATATTCGTCACGTAAACATATAAAAGTTTCAGCCATGCTAGTTTACGCAATCCAAGTGATAGCCCAAGAATCCCAATGCGTTTAAAAGCTCTTCCCCGAGAATAATGGGAAGATAAATGTCTCCTCCTAACAATACCCCCAAAAATAATGGGGAGGTGCATTACTCCTATAGCGCTACTATTGTTAAGGCTGAACTACACACAAGGATTAAATGTTCACATAGCATAAAGTATCAAGAATCCGAAAAGTATCAAGTTTCACGTTCACAGAGGATAGAGTATGTTTCCAAACAAGTTTCAAGTATCAAAGTTTATAGAATACATGTTGCATCCCAAAAGTGTTTAAAACCAAAACGGGATCGAGTATACTCACAATGGGTGCTAAGTGTCGACACCTACTGATTGGATCGAAGGGAGCGCTGAGATTAGCCTGACTATAGTTTAACAGATAAGCGTTGGACAAAATAGAAGAATCGTGCAAAGTGTCGAACAGGTTTCCTGGTCAGATGGCCATCCGGACGGATGGTCATCCGGTTGGATGACCTGATGGATTGGACGGATCACCATCCGGTCGGATGGTCATTTGGACGGATGACCATTCGATCGAATGGTCATTCGATCAAGAAGGTGTGTTTCTAAAATGTATCAGCTTTTGAAGTTTTTGTTGTAGTGTAAAACCAAGTCGTTCGATCGGATGGTCATCCAGACGGATGACCGTTCGATCGGATGACTGTTTGGGTGAAAGTTTCATAGTTTAAAGTTTTGATTCAAATAGTTTAAGTGTTGAAGGTTATGAGGAACATGTCGTTCGGTCGGATGACCGTTCGATCAGATGGTCATTCGACTGATGTGATCTTGTTCCTTTTGTAACCTTCGTAAAGTTTCTAAGTTTTGAGTTTAACGGAGACGACATGATAACATATCAAGACAACGGAAAACCACTAAGGTTCAGCTCGTCTGACCGGATGGGAATCACCCCGTTCGATCGGACAGGTGTTCTTGGCTGGGTTTCATGTCTGACCCGTAATCCGGTCATCTTCTCCGGTGGGAATCCGTTATCGAGCCGACTCCAGACTAAGGAACAAGTCCTAAGCCTGTTTTGGATCCAGATTTCACCGATCTTAGTAAAAGTTAAGAAAAACTTGAAGTAATTGTATGAAATCAGCTGAAGGTGCTTAGATTATGTTTAAATTTACAGAAAAATGTGTAGACATCCCACGGATCTGGACTAAACCTTGGTTGAATGACATTACACAGCCGTTCGTACAACAACCATGATGACGTCACCTTCCAAGTGTCAAAATCTTGGTGATTTCACGGTGAAAAATGTGACTTTGATGAAGAATCATGTGAGGAAATGTGTATAGATGAAAGTTGTATAAGAATCAAGTGGAAAACTTACAAGAATCGTCAGGAAAGGAAGAAAAGTGCCTTAGAACGAGAGCATGCGTCACTGGTCGGGGGAGACTGTCACATCAGTGAAGAATGATGTGACAGCTCGTTATTGTAGCGCAAGAGGAGGGAAAGGTTGTGCAAGTAGGCTGGATCGGATGGCTGTTCGGTCGAATGGCCCTCCGATCGGATGGTCATCCGATCGGGTGTCCATTCGGACATTCCAATCCGTTTAGCTACTTTTCCGTCTTTGGTTCGTTTTGCAAGTTAGTTTAAGAGTTGCGTTGCGTATTATTGTGTAATATTATCACATGATTATATTGTATAATTAACACAAAAGTTTCCAAGTTACATAAGTGTCAAGTCTCTAGTTTCTTGTTTAATCAAAGTCTCAAAGTTTCACAAGTCTCAAGAGTCAAGAATCAAGTATCAAGAGTCAAACATCAAGTCTCTAGTTTTAAGAATCAAGTATCTAGTATTAACTATCAAGTATCAAGAGTCAAGTATTAAGAATCTAGTATTAAGAATCAAGTATCACCAAGATTCATGTTTCATAGTATCAAGATTCACAAAGTTTCAAGTATCATAAGAGTCAAGTTTCACATAGTATAAGGACTAGAATTGACAAAAGGTAAAAGCTTAGGGATGCAGGGCGTTACAGTCTCCCCTTCTTTAGGAGATTTCGTCCCCAAAATCTAAGAGGAAGACTGCTCGAAGAGCTCCGGATACTTGGTCTTCATTTCGCTCTCGAGTTCCCAGGTGAATTCGGCACCACGCTTGCCTTCCCATCGTACCTTAACTATGGAAATCTTGCTGCGCCTCAGTCGCTTGACACCTAGGTCCATGATTTCGACTGGTTTCTCCACAAAGTGTAAAGTCTCATTTACTTGCAAGTCTTCGAGGGGAACCTGCAGTTCCTCGCCGGCTAGGCATTTACGAAGATTAGATACGTGGAACACCGGATGTACATTGTTAAGTTCCCGTGGCAGGTCGAGTCGGTACGCCATCTTGCCAACCCTTTCGAGTATCGTGAAAGGACCCACATAGCGAGGGGCGAGCTTTCCCTTCTTACCAAAATGAACCACTCCCTTCCAGGGTGATACCTTGAGAAGAACCCGATCTCCAACATCAAATTCCAGAGGCTTACGCCTTTTATCAGCATAGCTCGTTTGTCTGCTCCTAGCCTTGATCAAGTTATCATGGATCTGAAGAATCTTATCCGTTGTCTCCTGAATGATTTCAGGGCTAGTAAGTTGCTTGTCACCAACCTCATGACAGCTGAGAGGAGATCGACACTCGCGACCATATAAAGCTTCGAAAGGAGCCATCTGAATACTGGAATGATAGCTGTTGTTGTACGAGAACTCAATCAATGGTAATGTACATCCCAGTTACCACCAAAGTCGATGACACAAGAACGGAGCATATCCTCTAGGGTTTGAATAGTACTCTCGGTCTGTCCATCCGTTTGAGGATGAAAAGCCGTACTAAGATTCAAATGAGAACCCACAGCGGATTGAAACGTTTGCCAAAGACGGGAAGTGAAACGACCATAATCACGGTCAGAGATTATGTCGAGAGGTATGCCATGGCGGCATATAATCTCATCGGTATAGATTCGAGCAAGTTTCTCCAATTTAAAATCTTTGTGAATATGAAGAAAGTGGGCTGATTTAGTCAAACGGTCAATGATCACCCAAATACTATCATGACCAGCGGGTGTACGGGGTAGTTTAGTTATAAAGTCCATAGCAATGCTATCCCATTTCCAAACAGGGATTTCGGGTTGTTCTAAAAGACATGAAGAACGTTGATGTTCAGCCTTTACCTTCGTGCATGTAAGGCATTTCGAGACGTAAGCAGCAATATCCTTCTTCATACCAGGCCACCAATAAGTCATACGCAAGTCATGGTACATCTTATCAGCGTGAGGGTGAATAGAGTATCGAGATTTGTGAGCCTCATTGATAACAAGCTCACGTAGATTATCGTGATCTGGCACCCAGATGCGATTGAGATAATATTGAAGTCCATTAGATTTAGTTTCATGCTGATCAACATTAGCACCCCGTACTTCAATAAATAGACTAGCTTCATTAGCTGACGAATACTGAGCTTCACGGATACAAGTATGAAGATCACTAGAGATGTGAAAACAACGGATAGCATTAACATGAGCCTTACGACTAAGAGCATCGGCTACGACATTCGCTTTGCCAGGATGACAGCGAATCTCGCAGTCATAGTCGTTCAGCAATTCCACCCAACTTCTCTGTCGCATGTTCAGTTCCTTTTGGTTGAAGATACGTTGTAGGCTCCTTATGGTAAGTGAAAACCACACACTTAGTTCCATATAGGTAGTGTCGCCAAATCTTTAACGCAAATACAACTGCACCAAGCTCTAGATCGTGAGTAGTATAGTTCTTCTCATGTATTTTGAGTTGGCGGGAGGCATAAGCAATAACCTTGTCCCGCTGCATGAGCACACAGCCCAAGCCATGGTTCGAGGCATCGCAGTATACCACGAAATTGTCACTCCCATCAGGGAGAGTAAGAACCGGAGTATTGCAAAGAAGATTCTTTAGAGTTTGAAAGGGTTCCTCTTGCTCGGGACCCCAAGCAAAAGGTTTCTCTTTTTGAGTCAAAGAAGTAAGAGGAACGGCGATCTTAGAAAAGTCCAAGATGAATCGATAGTAATAACCCGCCAATCCTAAGAAGGAACGAATCTCAGATGCAGATTTAGGCGTACTCCAATTCTTCACAGCTTCGATTTTAGAAGGGTCAACATGAATACCTTGCTCACTAACGTGTCCAAGAAATTGCACTTGATCAATCCAAAACTCACACTTAGAAAATTTGGCATATAAGCGTTCACCACGTAATAGTTCTAGCATAAGACGTAAATGACGTTCATGATCAGCTCTAGTTTTCGAATAAATGAGTATATCATCAATGAAGACTATCACAAAACGATCTAGATAAGGTTTACAAATACGATTCATAAGATCCATGAACACAACGGGTGCGTTGGTCAGGCCAAAAGGCATAACCACGAACTCGTAGTGCCCATAACGAGTGCGAAAAGCAGTTTTTGGGATATCTTCTTCGAGAACATGGAGCTGATGATAACTAGATCGAAGGTCGATTTTCGAGAAATAGGACGCGCCTTGTAGTTGGTCAAATAGATCGTCGATATGAGGGAGAGGATAACGATTCTTAACGGTGAGTTTATTAAGTTCACGGTAGTCGATATACATACGAAATGAACCATCTTTCTTCTTGACGAATAGTACGGGAGCTCCCCACGGAGAGGTACTTGGACGTATAAAGCCTTTGTCGAGTAGTTCCTGCAGTTGACTAGATAGTTCTTGCATCTTGGAAGGTGCAAGTAGGTAAGGAGCCTTGGCAACAGGAGTTGCGCCAGGTATGAGATCAATACGAAAGTCGACAGATCTAGGAGGAGGAAGACCAGGAAGATCTTCAGGAAAGACGTCAGGGAAATCACACACTACTGGAACATCGCTTATGTTCTTTCCCTTGCCCTTTTGTTCCACCACGTGGGCCAAGAAGGAAAAGTTCTGTTTTCGTAAGCACCTGTTCGCTTGAGTGCATGAAATCAACTTTAGTCCTCTAGAAGGTCAGTCTCCGTTAACGTGTAAAGTATCACCGGACGGAAGAGGAAGACGAACAAACTTCTCATGACAAGCGATCTCGGCATGATTCTTACGCAACCAATCCATGCCGATTATGACATCAAAACTACCCAATTGCATGGGTATTAGATCAATAGTAAAGTCGTGGTCATTAAGAGTGAAGGAACAACCACTGAGAATAGAATCAACTAGAATCTATTTACCATCGGCAATCTCAACCGAAAACGACTTAGGTAGCTTAGAGCGTGCACTGTTTAACAAAGATTCAAAGTACGGACACAAAGCTTCTGTCGGCACCAGTATCAAATAGTATCGAAGCGTAAAGGTTATTGACGAGAAACGTACCATTAACGACGTCATTGTCGTTACGAGCCTGATTAGCATTAATGTTGAATGCTCATCCACGAGCGGCTGGCTGTGCTCCTGGTTTAGCTGAGGACACTGATTGAGAAGATGAGTAGTGTCTCCATACTTGTATCATGCACGAACAACGTTGACTAGTCTCGGATTTTGTGGAGGAGTTGGGAGAGCTGGTAAAGCTGCCTGAGCTGGCGCTTGCTGGGCTTGGTTGGCTTGACGGAGGTAGGGAGTCGTGTGACCATAGTGGTTGCAATTGGTACACAGACGGCAAGCAGAGGTAACAGGATGATGAAAGTTACAAGTCGTGCACTTAGGATGAACTCCAGTGTACGACTTCTTGATCTCCAGAGCAGGAGGGTTAGCAGCAGCAGTGGTAGTAGTAGGCACAACAGCTTTGCCCGGGGGGTTTGCATTTGTAGCAGGGACGATGGCATCACAGCCTGAACCCTGAGACTTTCGCTTCTTGTTTCTGCTGCCACTAGGCTGCTGGGTAACTTGGTTCGCTGATTTGGAGGGAGTAGAGGTAGCGAACTGTTTGTCACGGACACGGTTGTTGTTTAAACTTGCGGCAAGATGATAAATTTCTTCAATAGTCTCTAGCTGAGCTGCTTCAATAGAGTCACGCATAGCAGGAGGTAAACCATTTATGTACTTGGTTATCATGCGCTTCGGATTAGAAACCAAGTGAGGCACGATTATGCTAAGTTGCTTAAAACGAGTAGTATAAGCCAGATTGTCATCACTAATCTGCTTGAGATGCCAGAACTCTTCTTCAAGCTTTAGCTGTTCATGGGGAGGGCATAATTCGAGCATCATCAATTCTCACACCTCTAGCCATGGAAGAGCATAAACTTCTTCGTTAGAGCGGATGTTTCTCTCATTCGACCACCACTCCAGAGCTCTGCCTTGAAACATTCCCGTTGCACTCCTAGGCTTTAAATGTTCTGGGCACTCGCTGTTAATGAAGGTAACTCCGATGCTGTCGAACCACTCTAGCATTGCGGTCACCCCATCACTGCCCGTGAAAGGCTTAGGGTTGCAAGAGACGAAGTGTTTGTAGCTGAACTTCGTAGGCTTTAGCTTCTCTCCTTTAGATTCCATAGAGGAAGGAGGAGTGTTTGATCCTTAGATCTCAGAGACGATCTTTGGCATGATGCGAGCGATCTGATCGGCCATGAAGGACATCATCTTCTTTTGAGAGTTTTCCCTGGATCTCTTGAGAGAGTCGGATAGTTTACGGGAAGACATCTAAAGGAAAGGATCGTATAAGTCTAGATCACAAAGTCTCACAGTATATAGATTCGCACACGGTTGCATAAAGACTCAAGTTTCAACAAGTTTCACATAGTTTCCAAAAGATTCAGCATTCTCAGCACAAGTCCGCAAGCCAACGACTTTCACATGGCACGTTGTACGAAAGTTCGGCAACATGTCAGAATCACTTATATATAGGAAGTACCAGCGGCATATCCACCATGTTTCGGGCATGTCGCGTCCGCCTCGTATTCGGTGTCATGTTACGTGTCGCGTTTTGCCAGCCATAACAATACACTCCACCAGTACCACATACACGTAGATCCATCAAATAGTTTCACATAGCTTATTGTTCAACATCCTCACCATAATCCACAAAACAACGAATTTTCACATGGCACGTGTTACGAAATTTCGGTAACATGATAGAAACACTTATATATAGGAAGTACCAGCGGCGTATCCACCATGTTTCGATCATGTCATGTCTTTCTCATCGTTGGTGTCATGTTTCGCCACTCATAACATTAGACTCCATCATTTTCCGCATAGATAATTCAAATAGTTTTAATGTTTCCACCACGAGTCTTCAAAACCATGAATTTCACATAGCACGTGGTATGAAAGTTGGGTAACATGCAAGAAACACTTATATATAGGAAGTACCAGCGGCAGATCCACCATGTTTCGGACATGTCACGTCCGTCTCGTCTTCGGTGCTAGGCTACGTATCGTATTTTGCTATTCACAACAACACATACGCATTAGAGTACACATAGATTTAAACAAGTAGTTTCACATAGCTTAGTGTTTAACATTCTCATCACCGGCCTGCAAAACACTAGATTTCGCATGGCACGTGGTACGAAAGTTGGTAACATGTCGGAAACACTTATATATAGGAAGTACCAGCTGTCACACCCCGACCGCGTAAAACAACGAAACCGCGGCGGAAACGTCGGGGAGTGGAGCGACAGAATTATTGTTTCACAACCATGGATCCAAAAGTTTCGTTTTATTTAGCTATTAAGCATTTACATTGTCCTAAAGTTAAACAAACAAGTTCACATATCGACTATCTTCGTTATTAAGTCACTAAGTGAGCATGCATCCTAGTTACAATCAACATCATTCAACACCTCCTGAAACATACGTGAAAATAAAGTCAGCATAAAAATGCCGGCGAGAACATAGGTTTTGTGAGATTATCAGATTCATGGCTTGTATACATGTTGTAATAACTCGTACAAAAACATGAGTCGATATTAGAAAATCTTGTTTTGTAAAATGTTTGTATTGTAAATTGAATAACTAAGTCAAAACAGATTGGTTATAGTTTATAAAACCTCGATGCCATGAATCTTAACTCAAAACGTTTATTTATGTAAACCCAAATCGTAAATCGTTCTTGTAATAAAACTCGTATGGTTTATATTGTATCCTAAACATCATTGTGTGTATGGTTTGAAAATCATTCGTCCAAGTGAACTAAATAACGCCACGAAATGTAATATGATAAAAGCACTTATATATATTGTAACACCCCGAAAACGGGTTTGGTAACCAAACCACGTTAATACTAATGACGGGTAAAATACCGCTAGTGGTGAAAATTTGTCCGGTAAATGTTAGAATTTAAATAAATAAATCTAATATTAATTAAAAAGGAGGATAAATACTTTGAGAAAACAAAGTATATAGAAGGCACGAGTTAACGGGACCTAAAATAATATGAGTTATAATCTACTCGAAACCACTGAGTTAACTAGGAATGTTTAACCCAGTTAACTAGATGAAATTTAATTGGGAATAAGTAGGTTGTAGCCTACTTAATAATTAACTAAACAAGAGGGGCCAATGTGGGATAACTTAAAAAGTTATTTAATAAAACAAAAAAAATACACACACACACACACACACACAGTGTGTGCGTGTTCTGATCGACCAGGAGGGTGCTCCAAGGAGCAAAACCCTAGTTCACACCAAATGACTAAATCGAAGCTCGAATCAAGACTCAAATCACTGCATGAACACGTATAAACAATCACCAAGTCGTGGGGATCATAAGGTATGTAAAATCTTGATGTTTGGTGAAGTTGTAAGAATTTGATAATCATCCTAATCACGAATTAGGCATGGATTAGAGAAGCTATGGCTAGATTAGTGATGTATACTTGCTTAGGAACGAAACCCTAAGTGAAAATCAAACATAACATGCTATGATTCGAGTAATTTGATGATTTACCACTTTTAGACAAGCGGGTTTTGATTAGGTAGTGAAGATGATGATATATTTGTTCTAAAAATCATCATAATTGATAGTTGAAGTTAGATACTTGAACAAATTATAAGTTTGAGTGAAAGCTTATGCATGACTTGAAGTGGGTTTTTGTATGTAATGATGAAATTGGTAATTTCGTTCAAATAAATAGGTGTATGAAATCATGTAGTATATTAGTTCATATGAAGAACTTGATTATATAAGGTGTTGGGATGAATGCTAGTGATATGATGAACGGGTCTCACGTATAGAGGAGAACCCTTAGTTCTTGTCAAATGAATGAATAAATTAGTCTTGATAATCGCTTGAACTAATTAAAGTGATTGAAATGTGATAAACGTGGTTAGAACTTTGGTTAAAACGGTGGCCTAAAGATAACGCCTACCGGGTAATTAAAGAATGCAAAAACTAGTTGATGAACTCGAATATGCATTTAGTATACTAATGGGAATTTGACTTTTAAAAAGGTCAAACTGACCTACGATGTGATGAATGATAACTAGATATAGAAATGCGTAAAGTGGAATAATCGTATTAAGTCATGATTAAATTAACCACCTTGTGAATGATGAATAATAGTTGGCGCTTAACAAGCTAGGTGAAGCTTGGGGAGAAAGCGGGTCAAACGAATCAAGAAGGAAAAGAAAAGTGTAGCTTGGATACGAGGTAAGTAAAACTTACACCCTTTTTGTAGGACACGTGTTTATTTTATAAACTATAAATGCGAATGATGTAATATCCAAAATAAGGGTTCCACACGATTGATACAAATCGGAACAAGTAAATGATAAAAACCATGGTTTATGGTAAACGGGGCAAATGGGTGAATTTGGAAATTTAAAACAATGGTTTTATTTTTGGTCTTATAGTCCAAACGGGTCAAATGGTGATGATAACACCATTTGACAATATCGACTAATGTGATTGTTAAGTCGTAGGTTATCAGGAGCAATTAGCAATTCGGATAATTACGACACCATGGAATATTGGTTAAATTAACGTGAGGTATAGAACGGGTCTATATGTCGACTCGAGTCAGGTACGCATATATATAAATTTATAGTTAAAAATGCAATGAGGGTCAAATACCTTAACAAAAGGACCTATGTCGTAAAAGGAGGAAATAAGTTGACGAAAATGCCCTCGATAGGTAAATCGGGCAAACGACCCTTAGAAGTCATTTAGATACTAGTATTATCATTGTGTAACTCTTAGACACATGTAAGAGTTGCAGGCATCAACCTTGGGGGTCAAATGTCTATGAACGGCTCAAACACGTAAAATGACTATCCTAAGGGTAAAAATGAGGATAGCGGTTCAAATATGTTAAATCCACCACAAAAATAGCTGTGGTGGAATGTAAGAGGCTATTTTAAAATGAGAATATGAAGCGTAGAAAGAGAAGGGAGAGTTTTGATGCTTAAATGTACATAATTCGCTCTAAACGGGTCAAAATAAGAACTTGAGCGTAAACGGGACTTTTATTATGTAAGAATCCCGTGATTTGAAATTAACATGATAGGAGATATGGAAAGTTTGAATTTCATGAGTTTAAGGATCAAATAAATATGTTTGTTTGATAAAATAATCGAACGGGTCAAAATTTGGTAAAAAGGGTAATAAGCCGAAGACTTAAAAGTCTGAAATTTTGTTAAACCGGATGTTGGATTTTAACTCCATAAGGTGGAGAATCAAATTACAATTACGTAGGAAGAAACGGTAGGTCAAATAGACGAGCGGATTGAAAGATACGAAAGGTTTCGTGTCAAAAACGGCAAAATGGGAGTTCTGATAACAGGGCCACCGTAACTTACGGTGCCCACCGTAAGTTACGGTGGAGCTGAAAGCATTACGGCAGCTGCCTACTGATCTACGGTAGGGGCATGTTATACCAGGGGCCACCGTAACTTACGATGCCCACTGTAAGTTACGGTGGAGGCCAGTTTCAAATCCTTGTTTTTGGGATCAAGATATCCATGTTGGAATTTCTCGATTTCCTTGTTTAATTCGATTATTCGACCCAATCATCCTAGTTGTATTAGTCATTTAATTATCAAAACTAACTATTAAGTTGGTTTTGATCACAGGTGAATGTCAAGAGTCCCGGATGAAGATCAAGCATCGAGCAAGAACCGAACACGCGTTAAATGAAGCTTCCGCAAGTTGTTTCGTCGTTATTCTAAAACGATGAATTAAATTACATTATGTTGTTTTGCTTTCAAGTTTAGTAAAGTTTTAATAAACCCGTATCTGAGCATGAATGTTTAAATATAAATACTCAGTAATTTGCGATTATTTACGGAAATCACTAAATAAAATTATGGTTGTTACATATATAAGAAGTACCAGCGGCGTATCTACCATGCTTTTATCACATTAAACCCGTCCCATTATCTAAACATTATCCAAAAACCAATCGTTCGTTCAATTCGTTTAACTTGTTCAAATTGTTCCAATCGTTCATTCGTTTCAATTGTTCAATCGTTCAAAAATCGTTCAATCGTTCAAAAATCGTTCTCGTTTTAATTGTGAAAACTAACTTTTGGTCATCTCGCTTATAACATTCAAACCTTCGCAACTCGTCCATCGTTCAACTCGTATTAACAAACCACCAAAGGGTAAGTTAACAAACATCAGGTTCAGTCGTTACCCATATAACCCCCATACATAACCATGGTGGCAGTCCGATAACGGGATTTGTCAGATCCTATGGTACCATAACCTAATACTGGTTGGCTTGATCATTGTTAGTGAATGTCATTCGTTATGTAAATACGTCCAACAAGTTCATTCACATTATCAAAATCGTTATTGTTTAATATAAACCATAGTATTCGTTTTAGAAATCATCGTTGAAAGCATCGAAATCTTTTAACACATATGAATCACCCCAAAACAATCGAAAATGGTAAAATAGGGGAACTATGTACTCACATTGAATTGCAAAGTATCCTTGATCTAATGAACTAACAATGGGGAAAACCAAGGAAATCAAGTGGTACCTAGTAATCGGATCGCTAGTTAATAAATCGACACCTAAATCGGGAGATCGGGTAGAATGAGGTCTCAAAAACCAAATGAGTATTGGAATTCATGTGATATGGTTTAACAATGCCTACATTCTAAATCGGAACCTATCCTAAGTGCTTTCGACCCGTTACGACCCGTTAAGGTAGCTTACGCTACTTTAACGCGTCGTTCACGCAAATGCGCGTTCGAGACGTCTAACTAGTCCTATGACAAGTATTATATGCCCTAACATGTTTAAATATGTTGCATAATCAGTTTAAGTGACAAAAATTAAGTTACATATGCTTAAAATCAAATTATGCATGAAAGGGCATTTTGGTCATTTTCTTAAGGCATATAAACTACCTATCATACAATTAATTAAACTAAGTGACCATAAGTTATAACCTCGGAAGGTTATTCCCTATACAACTATGGTCACAAAATATGCTTGGTCGGATCCTAACGATCGACCAAACGAGTCGGGTTCGAAAGTCTAAGCGGTTGTCAAGACCGCTTGACTTACGACCCTAAACAAGCACTAGACTAAAAGTGACGAGTTAAACATGTTAAAAGATGTTTAACTAAGTTAGAAAACAGGTTTGATATCAAAACAAAGTGTTTTCATACCCGAAAATAGCTTCGTCGCAAAATACACATAAACATGTATTTTGACCGAAACTTTGACTCGTCACTTCGACTAATAGACGTGGTAACCAGTAGGTATAGTCACAAAGGACAATAACCATCGTGATTACGCTCACGTTGCAAAGTTCGAACTAACTTTGACTTGACCAAATCATGGTCAAAGCAGAAAGTCAAACACTGTTTGACATTCACGCTTGAAAAGCATAAACAAACATGAAAGAAGCTTACAAAAGGTCCAAGCTAGGAAGAATTGATCCAAAACACTCAGGTATGAAGTCTTAACTTCAACTTAGAGCAGATTCTGAATCAATGTGTGAGAAATGAGAATGAACAAGGTAGGTATTTATAGAAAGTCATGATCCATCAAGATCTTTACAGGTGCTTTTGAGCAAATCAAGGCATGATCTAGGCCATACACTTGTGCCCATAGATTAGAATACCATGGGAACTCAAAAACAAGCTCATTGTATCCAAAAACCATGTAAAAATCGCCTGAAATCAGCTACCATGGCCAGATTCAATGTTTCTGACCTGGTAGTCGGTCGCGCCCCGCGTAGACCTACACTGGATCTGTCGCGGCCCGCCAAAGAAGTTTGGCAGATTGTCAATTTTGGTCCCTGAATGTGTAAAACTCAGTTTTTGATGTTTTTAAGCCTCGTTAACCCCATTTCAAGGCTCTACAATGAAGTTAAAGCATAGGGAACATGACATATGCTTGAAAACATCTCAGATGTCGGTTCGTTTGGTCGTACGGTTGCGTTTTTCGGTTAATTACGACGAAAGTTCGTACGGACGCGAAAACGATCTAAATTACACGACGAATGGTATTTTTGCATTCCAATCACTAAAATAAAATATTTCAATGATTACAAAAATTTTTGGATGTCCGGATATGTTCAGAACGTAAGATATGCGCGTAAATGCAAACTCATGCACTTTTTGACGCTTTTAGTCCCTATTGATCAAATAAGTTTATTTTCGCATAACGAACCCCTCAAAGCCTATTTCTAAGCTATGTAAAGGATATTTAGGGTAAGTTTACTTATGATCAAGTTCTGGAATGTTCATTACTATACGAATCGACATACTTTCGCAGTCTGTCATAATTAGTCCCTGCGATTGAATAAACTTGTTTTCGACACACCAAACCATCCAAAACTTATTTCTAAGTTATGTAAATTTTATTTAAGGTATGTTAAGCCTATGTCACTATTCTGGAGTGTTTGTTGCGCTAAACTGATTATGTTTACGCATCAGTTTGCGTACAACTTTCTAGAAAGCGATTTAAAGCTTGAAATCAAACTCGAATCAAATCGTAAAATCGTCAAACACAAATACACAAATATTAACACCAAAACACATTGTTTTATTGATAATTGATATTGTTTTACATCGTACATCATTTACAGAGCACAATTGTCACAGTCTCCCCTACTTTAGGAAATTTCGTCCCAAAATTTTTAATTAGAGGAAACTTGTGAAAACAAATGTGGATATTTTGCTTTCATTTGGTCCACATGCTCCAAGTAAACTCTGGGCCATGTTTGGACTCCCAGCGAATTTTGACTAATCGTATTCGTTTGTTCTTCAGTCGCTTGATTTCCGGTCCATTATCTCCATGGGTTTCTCGACAAAGTGCATCGTTTCATCAACTTGAATTTCTTCGAGTGGAATATGAAGATCAGTATCGGCTAAACACTTCCGTAAATTGGACACGTGGAATGTTGGGTGAATATTCCCAAGTTCAGGAGGTAGCTCAAGTTGATAGGCAACCTTTCAAATTCTTTCAACAATCTTAAATGGTCCAACATATCGTGGTGTAAATCTTCTTTTCTTTCCAAATCTCACCACTCCCTTCCAAGGGGATACCTTGAGTAGGACACGGTCTCCGACTTGAAATTCCAAGGGCTTGCGTCGCATATCCGCATAACTCTTTTGATGGCTTCTAGCTGTTAGAAGATTATCGCGAATTTTCTTGATTTTATTTGTCGTTTCCAGAATGAGCTCAGGTCCAGTAAGCTGAGCTTCACCGATCTCATTCCAACAGACAGGTGAACGACATTTTCGACCGTATAAAGCTTCGAATGGTGCCATATTGATGCTAGCATGATAACTGTTGTTGTAAGAGAACTCGATTAATGGTAGATGAGAATCCCAATTACCGCCAAAGTCTATCACACATGGTCTAAGCATATCCTCCAATGTTTATATCGTTCTCTCGGATTGTCCATCTATTTGGGGATGATAAGCAATGCTTAGATTTAGTTGGGTTCCCATAGCAGATTGCATGGTCTTCCAAAAGTGAGATGAAAATCTAGCATCACGATCAAATATGATATCCAAAGGAACATCATGTCGAGATACAATCTCATCAACATAAATCTTGGCAAGTTTATCAGCAGATAGATCCTCGCGAATCGGTATAAAATGAGCTGACTTCGTTAATTGATCAATGATAACCCAAATAGCATCGTGACCTCTAGATGTACGCGGTAACTTAGTGATGAGGTCCATCGCAATGTTCTCCCACTTCCATACCGGTATCTCTGGTTGTACAAGCAAACCAGATGGTCGTTGATGTTCAGCCTTGACTTTGAGACAAGTTAGGCATTTCGATACATACAAGGCAACATCCTTTTTCATACCAGGCCACTAGTACTGAGTACGAAGATCCTTGTACATTTTGTCAGCACCAGGATGAATAGAATATCGAGATTTATGAGATTCGTCCATCACTAAAGTGCGAAGATTGTCTTATTTCAGAATCCACAAACGATTCTTGAAATAGAGTAACCCATCGTCTTTCGTTTCGAGTTTAAGCTCTAGTTGACGCGGTAATTCCTTACTCATCAAATTTTGTGTAACACAAGTACATTGAGCTTGAGAAACACGAGTTTGAATATCAGATAGAGTTCGAACAAAATAAAGCTTTGCTCGTTCCTTTCGACTTAGCGCATCGACTACAACATTCGCCTTACGAGGATGGTAGCGAATTTCGCAATCGTAATCGTTCAAGAGTTCAACCCAGCGTCGTTGTCTCATGTTCAGCTCCTTCTGATTAAATATGTGGTGCAGACTTTTGTGGTCTGTGAAAACCACACATTTCGTGCCATAAAGATAATGTCTCCAGATTTTGAGTGCAAAAACCTCAACTCCCAACTCAAGATCATGTGTCGTGTAGTTCTTCTCATGAACTTTCAGTTGTCTTGACGCATAGGCTATAACTTTACCTCGTTGCATGAGAACACAACCAAGGCCTAGATTAGACGCGTCACAATAGACAACAAAATCATCGTTTCCATCGGGCAAAGATAAAACATGAGCATCAAAGAGTTTTTGTTTCAGCGTTTGGAACGCTTCTTCTTGTTTGGGTCCCCACTCAAAAGGCTTATTATTCTGAGCCAAAGCAGTGAGAGGAACCGCAATCTTTGAAAAGTTTGAAATAAATCGATGATAGTAACCAGCAAGACCAAGAAAAGAACGAACTTCTGTAAATGTCGTAGGTGTGTTCCAATCCTAAATAGTAGCTATTTTGGAAGGATCCACATGAATACCCTACTCGTTAACAATATGTCCCAAAAATTGAACTTCCTTAAGCCAGAATTCACACTTGGAGAATTTGGCGAAAAGTTGTTCCTTCTTTAGGAGTTCCATCGTCAGACGAAGGTGTTGTTCATGATCGGCTCGAGACTTCGAATAAATGAGAATGTCATTAATGAACACAATAATGAATTTGTCTAAATAAGGTTTACAAACCCTATTCATTAAATCCATGAAAATAGCTGGGGCATTCGTTAAACAAAAAGGCATGACAGTGAACTCGTAGTGACCATACCTCGTGCGGAAAGCTGTTTTGGGAATATCTTCTTCCAGAACGCAGATCGATCTTGGAAAAAAATGTAGCACCTTGCAACTAATCAAAGAGATCATCAATTCGTGGTAGGGGATATCGATTCTTGATGGTAAGCTTGTTAAGCTCACGATAATCGATACACATATGAAAAGATCCATCTTTCTTTTTCACAAACAGGACTGGAGCGCCCCAAGGTGAATAATTCGGTCGGATGAATCCTTTGTCAGATAACTCTTGAAGCTGTTTAGATAACTCTTGCATCTCAGAAGGTGCAAGATGATAAGGTGCTTTCGCAATTGGGTTGGCATTGGGTACAAGATCAATATGAAATTCGACTTGACGGATTGGAGGCAAACCAGGCAGTTCATCAGGACACACCTCTGGATAATCTCGAACAATCAGGATATCTTGGATACACTTGCTCTTGCCTTTCGTTTCTGTGACATGTGCCAGGAAGGACACATATCCTTTTCGTAAATAACTTTGGGCTTTCGTACATGACATGAGTTTCAAACCAACTGATGGTTTCTCGCCACGAACTTCTAGAACATCACCAGACAAAAGAGGAATACGAACAATCTTATCGAAACAAACCACCTCGGCATGATGTCTAGTTAACCAATCCATCCCCACGATAATATCGAAACTCCCAAGTTGCATCGGTGTGAGGTCAATAGGAAAAAGATGGTTATCGAGGTTCAATTGACAATCGCGAATAACAGAATCGAGTACGAGAGGTTTACCAGTAGCAACTTCAACAGATAAAGGTTTCCTCAGTTTAGTTCTAAGTATCGCAAGAAAAGGCTCAAATGACAATGAAACAAAACTTCTATCAGCACCAGAATCGAAAAGAACAGATGCAGGTTGATGATTAACAAGGAACGTACCATTAACAACCTCGTTGTCAGCCCGCGCCTCGTTAGCGTTCAGATTGTATGCTCGTCCACGAGCGGGATTCGCATTGGCATTCGGATTCGCAAGCTTCGGACAATTGTTACGGAAGTGACCCATCTCTCCGCAGTTATAACACGAGCCAGGTGGGAATCTAGCAGCGTTTCCCTGAACTTGTGCTGGATTCTAAGTAGCTTGATTTTGACCCAAATGACAAATGTTGGCCGTATGCCCAAGTTTATCACAAGTGGTGCACTGTTTACAAGCCTGTTGGGTCGCATGATGACCATTGCACCTATTGTAGTGAGGTGCGGTACCAGCATACTGTTTCTTGGCGGGAGGTTGAGCTGGTGGGTTCTGAGCGTTTTGTGCAGTGACAACAAAGTTTTGGGAAGCCTTGCGCTTCCTCGACCTCCTTGATGACTCGCCCTTTTTCTTGCCCTTACCCTTGTCTTGGGTGGTATCGGTCGACTGCTTCTTATCACCCTTGCGGGTCAGTTTACCTTTCCTGACTTGTGACTCAGTCAGGGTTGCAGCCAGTTCGATTGCCTGACGCACAGTGGTAGGGTTACTACCAGTAACTATGTCTTGCACAGAATCAGGCAGACCATCGATATACCTCTCAATCGCTTTCTCCAACGGGGTAACCATAGTAGGACACAACAAACTCAGCTCCTCATAACGATCCTTATACGCACAGTGTTCTCCCCCATCCTATTTCAAATCATCGAATTCTCGTTCTAAAGCCCTAATTTCGTGACGGGGACATAACTCTTTCATCATAAGAGCCCGTAGCTCTTCCCAAGTTTGTGCCATCGCCACATCGGCACCCCTATCACGCATCACACCGTTCCACCATGTTAGAGCACGCTTCTCAAAAACACTAGATGCAAACTCAACCTTTCGTTCATTCGGACACTGAACATGTCTAAATGTACTCTCCAGACTCTCGAACCATTGTAGGAGCGCAGTTGCTCCTTGAGACCAAGAAAAACTTAGTGGTTTAGCCGAATTAAAAGTCTTAAAATTGCACTGAGCATTGTTGTTATTGTTGTTGTTCGCTTGATTAATCTAAGTTATTAGGTTCGGAATCACAGCAGCCATTTGCTGGGCGACAAGGGCTGCGATTTACGCGTTAGTTTGAGGTTGTGCATCTCGTCGAGGAGGCATATTCTAAAAAGAACAAGGAAACATGAGGAACGAGTGAGATCGACAATAAGATGAACAAAAGAGGTATTGAAAACATCGACAAAACGCAAGGAAGGGGATCATTCGTTCGTTACCTCGAACAAACAAACAATACACAGTGACGTATCAAAGTAAATGGATCAATATAATGTATCGTGAAGACATTCTTTCGCCTATAAGTGGACACTCACTGTTGGACCGTTCTTTGACTCGAAAAGTCAGTCAGAGTAGCTCATCCTCACATATAAAGGCGGAATCAGAATATGCAAGGTTACAACAGCTTGTCCTATTAATTTCCTTTGCTTTTATTGCTTTTCTACTGAAATTTTGACAGAGTTTCGCTCCAGCATACACACACGTTCTAAGTCCGCTCAGACAACTCTCCTATATATAGACTTCCAGGTTCGCTTATGTGACAGGTCAAATAAGCGGACCTGGTACAACTTGACACAAAAGCGAACCAGCTAAGACCACATGAGCGGACCACTATGCAACATGTACAGAAAAGCGAACCTAACTCTATTTTTCATAATATTTACAGTTTGACCCCTGTTGACCAATTTTGACTTCAGACTTTTTGTAGACGCAGTCAACAGACATTCCGTGCATCAACAGACTCCCCCTTGGATGTTGCCGTAGTCTTTATCAGTCTTTAGATCCGTAGTCTTCAGTCTTAGTCTTTTCTCCAACTCTGTCTATTCTCACAAGCATTCTTCACAGGTTTCAAGATTAACACTTGGCTTCTAACTTCAACTTCCCAATAGTTGTTGATCCAGACTCCCCCTTTCACAGACTCCTCTTCTCAGTATGCTGAGATCTTGAGATATCTGGTTCAAGCTTAGACAATTTGCCTTTGTTGGGAATAATAAAGTCTCCAAACCTGTTACTCAACCAATAACATTAAAATTCATCTTTTTCAACCAATAAAAACAAATTTAATCAGTTCTAGCAATCCACTCAAATATTTCAAGTTCAAGTTAATGACCCTGAACACCTGATTAATCTACCAAGTTCAATTTAATGACCCTGGTTAATCTTTTGACAAATTCAACTGATTTAGTAAAATCATTTTCAACTTTTTCTGAAAATAACAAGTATCAACTTAATGAACTTGTTTGTGACTTTGAAAACAATCAAACTTCCATCAATGTAAGCTCTCCTCATTCTTCAGCTCAGAACCTCCTGCATCTGCTTCATCTTTCTAGAATCCGACAATCAACTTTCCACTCTGGTTTGTCTAAAATAAAGCAGATATAAAATCTTTTTGGATTTTAAGATGATCTAAACTAAGAAATGAAACAACAAAAAAAAAACTTAAATTGCGGAAAATAAACTATTTACAAGTTTTATTTTTGGCGAGTGTGTCAGGGAATCATATCAGCTTTTCAGACAGATTACAAGTACCGTTAAGCTACATTACATACTCAGACTTAAACAATTCACCTCGATTATCGATATACTGATCCATCTTAAATTCTCACACAAACTTCAATCTATTCAGGATACCGTTTAAGTGTTTTAAGAACTTAGATCAATTCATGTGTCCCACCTCTTGAATATACTCCCGTATCCAGAATCCCAATATTCAGTCTTACAGGCAAGAATACTACAATGATGTCTGTACATAAATTAGGGGTTAAATGCGAGAACTGAGGGATCTCAGGTCAGAACTTCCGTTCAGCAGAAAGATATCAGCTTCGACTTAGCAGTGTATCCCCTTTAGAGGATCTTTTCAGCTACAACAACTGATTATAAATTTTATTGTCTAATCAGCTGAGGGCTTCATGCTATATTTCAAGCATTTTGGATAAAGTATTAGCCAAGGACTAGGTCAGAACTACCGTTCAGCAGAAGTCCTGGAATAATACCCCAGACATCATAGAGTACAAACACCTAGTATATCAGAATACGAGACCTTTCAAACGAGATTTCAGGGGTTACCTATATATCCAAGTAGTGTTCCCCACAAATTTCACCAGTTTGAAATTTTAGGTTTATATCCCGAATAAATCTACTAAATGTACGAAAACCTATCGACACATCGTTAGTGAGACTGTTTAACTCATTTTGTCTTTCCAAATCTTTAGCATACTGTAATTGTCTAGCTGATGTACTATCATTTTCCCTATATACACTAGCTCTTTTTCAATTTTATCATGTTTTTGTATTTTTGCATTTTTACTGTTTTTGTATTTTTCCTGAAAATAAACTATGTACAACTATCTATCTCCCCCTAAATACCGCAATACGTAAAAAACCGACAAACCATCGCAGATTGTTTCTCATCTTCATCCGCAATAGTACTCTCATCAACGCTCACAACCCCATCCGACACCGAAAGCAATTTCATACCATTAAGTTTTAACAAATATTGAAACCGATTTTTATCAAAAGCTTTGGTATGCAAATCAGCTTTTTGTTCGTCAGTGTGAATTTTCTCAATTCGTATCAACTTTTTCTCGAAGCAATCGCGAATAAAGTGATGACGAATCTCGATATGTTTAGTTTTAGCGTGATGTACTGGATTTTTAGTTATATTAATTGCGGCCTCATTATCAACAAACAGAGGTGTGTTAAGAAACTGCAAACCGTAGTCGCGCATCTGTTGCTGTATCCACAGGATCTGAGAGCAGCAACTCCTAGCAGAAACATACTCCGCTTCACATGTAGATAACGCCACAGATGTTTGTTTCTTACACTGCCAGGTAACCAATCTCGGACCAAAGAACTGGCATCCTGCAGTTGTTGATTTCGCGTTGACTTTGCAGCATCCGAAATCTGAATCGGAATACCCTTCGAGTGTAAAATCGCCTTTTCTAGGATACCATAACCCCAATGATGGAGTACCTTTCAGGTAACGCAATATACTCTTGACAATAATCATGTGCGATTCTCTCGGGTTAGACTGAAATCTTGCTGCGAGGCACGTTGGGTACATGATGTCAGGACGTGAAGCAGTCAGATACATCAAAGAACCTATCATGGAACGGTAAAATGTTTCATCAGCCCTATCTCCGGTGAGATCTGGGTGAATCCCATGATTAGTCGCAAGTGGGGTAGCAGCTGGAGTAGAACTTGACATTCCAAATTTCTCTAGAATATCATGCACGTACTTCGTTTGATGAATGAATATTCCTTCAGGAAGTTGTTTAACTTGTAAACCCAGAAAGAATTTCATCTCCCCCATTGATGACATTTCGAACTTCTGCTTCATCACCTGTTCGAAATCTTTGCATAATTTCTCATTTGTTGACCCGAAAATTATATCGTCCACATAGATTTATACTATCAGAAGATGACCATCAACGACTTTAGTGAAGAGAGTGGCATCCACTTTTCCACGTATGAACTGGTTAGCGAGTAGGTGTTGAGACAAAGTCTCGTACCAGGCTCTCGGCGCCTGATGTAGACCATACAACGCTTTGTCCAGCAGATAAACTTTGTTTTTGTGGATTGGGTCAGTAAAGCCCGGCGGCTGACCAACATAAACCTCCTCTTTGACCTTCCCATAAAGAAACGCTGATTTAACATCTAACTGATATACTTTGAAATTCTTCCAAGACGCGAATGCTAGGAAAATTCTGATAGCCTCTAGTCGTGCGACAGGAGCATAGACTTCGGTAAAATCAATCCCCTCCTGTTGACTAAAGCCCTGAACAACGAGTCGAGCTTTATTCCTTACAACCACTCCTCTGTCGTCCCTCTTACACTTGAAAACCCATTTTGTATTGATTTTCCTTTGACCATCCGGCAAATCAACTAACTTCCACACCCCCAACTTTTCAAACTGACTTAATTCTTCTTGCATCGCTATGACCCAAGAGTCTTCAGTAAGCGCCTCTTTGTAAGTTCTCGGTTCGACCTGCGAGATAAAACAACTTAATGAAAATTCAGTTTGTAAAGGTGCTACTGTAGAATAAAAACATGTTAAGCCCTTGTCAATTTGACGTCTCATGCGAACGCCCGATTGCAATTCTCCTATTATCAACTCCTCTGGATGATAAGAAAGAGTTCGCGGCATCACTTCGCTTGGAACTTCTACATTTCCCTCCAGATTAGTAACATTCTGCTCTGCATCTTGTGCACCAACTTGGTTTGTTTGACTTGATAACTGGATCTGCTCCCCCTCAAGGTCTGAATCACCATGGTAAAAAACTGGCATATTTTCAGCTTCTTGATCATCATTCACCTCCGACTGATTACCAGGAGCAACTGCATCATCATGTTCACCAGCATTACTAGGACCTGCTTCATCATCATTTGAAGTTTCCCGAGGTCTTCTAGAATACTCCGCTGGAAACTTGAGCTGCGACTCATACTCTCGCAAAATATCCAGCTCATCAAAGAAATATTCTTCTTTCTCTGATTCTTCTCTCATGTCAAACGAATCCCAAAGTTTGTCATAATGATAACGCCATGAATCACCAGGATTCTGTGGTGGCATAGTGTAACCTTGACATTCAACATTTGCTGCCTCAATAATCTGCTTGTCGCTTGGAATGAAGACACATCGCAAAGGACTTGAATAACCCACAAAGATTCCCTCAACGCTCTTCGGACCAAACTTTCCTTTAGGCTCTATCACCGTACAGGGTGACCCAAACGGTTCTAGATACTTCAAATTCGGCTTGCGTTTATTGAGTAGCTCAAAACACGTCTTGTTGAACTTTTTTCACAGTAAGAACTCTGTTGAGAGTATAGCATGCAGCAGAAACAGCTTCAGCCGAGAAATTAATTGGTAACTTAGAATCTGCAAGCATCGTTCTGGCTGTCTTGATTAGCGTCCGGTTTTTGCGTTCCGCAACTCCATTCTGCTGAGGAGTGTACGGAGCACTAAACTCATGCAGTATACCTCTTTCGTCACAAAATTCTTCCATCTTACTGTTTTTGAATTCAGTACCATTATCACTGCGAATTCTACAGATCGGCCTCTGGTACAGATTCTCAATTCTTTTAAACAATGCCATCAAACTATCAAAAGTCTCATCTTTTAATTTCAAAAACATCACCCAAGAAAATCTGGAATAATCATCAGTCACGACCAAATAGTATAAATCTCCTGTTATACTCTTGACATTCACTGGACCAAACAAATCCATGTGAAGTCTTTCCAAAGGTCTTGAAACTGAATTGACTTGCTTTGAGGGATGTGACTTTTTCTTCTATTTGCCTTTGACACAACTTATGCACTCCCCTTCCAGATGAAAACCTTTAATATTCACTCCAGTAACCAAATCGTTATGTACCAAGTGATTCATTTTCCTTAGGTGAATATGCCCCATCTTTCGGTGCCATAACTTTGACTCTTTTTCCGTTGCTCTGGACACAAAACAATGAGCCTGACCCGTGGTTGTAGTAGCAACACTCATGTCCAACACATACAGATCGTTGACTCTTGGTGCCCTCATGATGATCCACTCTTCAGGTATCACAAATCCCGGTTTCAAGATCAAACATTCTTTATCGGTGAAATGAGTAGTATACATCCTGTCACAGATCTGGGAGATAATCAGCAGGTTGTTCTCCAGCTCAGCGATGTAGTTAACTCTCTCAAACGTTATAATGCCATTTGACAATGTTCCTTCACCTATGATCCTTCCTCCTTGATTACCCGCAAAACCCACATAACCACCGTTAATGCTATTCACATCATACAGCAATGCGGTCTTCCCTGTCATATGCCTTGACGCTCCACTATCCATTATCCACCTGGATACAAGTTTTGGAAGATCCTGCACATAACAAATCATCATTTAAACAACTTCAAGAAAGATGCCGATTCATGCTTCGCGAACCAGGAAGCTCCGGCAATTCAAACTATTTAGTCAAACATTGAGTCCACCCAGGCTTCATCAGCCTTAGGTGCAACCTTGACTCTTGCAATTTGAATTTTGAAATTTTCAGTCTTGAGTGGCGGAAAATTTGCATCATAATCAACAATAATTGGCTCTTCAGCCTTTTTCTCTTCAGAATTTGAAATTTTCTTCTCAACCTTTGATTCAATTTTTGGTTTCCACACCTGTTGAGTTTCTGCAACCCTTTTATAAAATTTATCATTTTGAGTTTCCAATTTCTTTACAGGTTCAGTTTTTGCTTTTACGTTGTCGATTTTAACGTTTTTCTTCTCAACCACTTTCTTCTCAACATACATCGGTGCTTTACCCTTCACATCAACCTTCTTTTGTTGAACCTTCACAGCTTCAGTCCTAGGCTTCACATATGTACACTTTCGTGCAATATGACCAACCTGTTCACATCTAAAACAAGTACGAGTATCAGCTACCCGACTCGTGCCTTCAGACTGAGCCTGTGAAGCTCTCTTCTCAAAAAATTCTTTGTTTGATTTTGAAAAAATTTCTTTTTCTTCATCAGCAAGTGAACTTGAACTGTTCACAAACTTTTTCTTTTCGACAAACCTCTTGTGTGAAACATTCTTTTTCTGAAACGATTTACCCCCCTGATAACCACCCGACCAGTTGTTTCTGTTATTATTATAAAAATGCGGTGGATAACCAGTTTTCTTGTTGTAAACCCTGTTTTTCTTTCGACTCAGAGTATTCACTGCTGACAATTCGACTTCAACAAGTTTGAAAACATTTGTCAACTTGTTCATGTTAACATTCTCGATTGGAAACTCTGAATCCGAAAACAACTTATCCGAACCCATCATTTTGTACATGACAAGGTTTGATTCTTCATCTAAGTTGTTCTTGGACTTTTGTTTCGGAATGTATTTGTCTAGAAAACACCCATCCTCCTCAGAAGTGTCACAATCTGGTTTAAGCACTTTGTCTACCACACTTTTCACCACATCATTTTGGACACTTTCGTCATTGGAAGACGTGAACATGACATCAATATTCTCCGGAAGTTGCACTTCACTTCCTTCTTCAAGTTCAACCAACCCAGACTCTTTTTTAGTGTAATTGTGCAAAATCGGCGGTGGAACTTTGTGAAACCCTACACGGTACCATCTGAAAACACATCCTCTCCAGCTTTGTTTTTTCCTATAGGTTTAGGAACAATATGCTGCAACACAAAGCTTGCAGAGTTATAACTGTTAAGTTTCAACTGAATTCGCTCATTCTCTATTTCAGCTTCTTGAATTTTAAGTTTCAATTTAGCGATCTCATCCAGTTGTTTATTAATTGATTCTTCTTTTATTCTCACCACAGCTCGCAAATGTTCATTTTCTTTAAACGTTTTACCATTTCGTTCATCACTTTCTTTAACTGTGGTTTTGAGTTTTTCAAATTTTTCAAAAATTTTACGGTTTTCAAGAATTAACTTTTCATTTTCAGTTTTAACCTTTTCATGATCAATTTTATCTTTTTCCATTTGAGAAGTTAACTCTTTGATCCGTTCAGTTGAAGCTCTCACAGTTTTGTCACGACCGAGTATTTGATCCTCAACACTGCTGACTTTAGCTGTCAGGTTTTTAATTTTCTCATTGTTGAGGTACGTGACAGTGCTACATAAATTGCATTCTTTTGTGCAATTTTTGCAGTCAATGTTTCCATCAATCTTCTTACCTGACGCATTAGCTGACACATTTGGATTGACCTGATCCTTAGACTCAGAAACAGAATTAGGATCTACCTCAAGTGCTTTCGCAGCTAGCACTTTGTCAGCCATCTTTCCCAGATTTTCAGCTGTCAACTCCTGCGTAACATCGATCAAGCCCGCATCAATCTTTTTCACTTCATCAATCTCTTCTTTTTCTTTCTTTTCTTTCTCCTCTTTCTCTTTCTCTTTCTCTTCTTCAATCATCTTTGACGTTGGTGTTCCCCACCACTTGTGCTGCCAATATTCATCTTCTTCTTTATACTCCTTGATGATGGCCTCGATATCAAGCGTTTTGTCATCAATTGCGATGTTGCCATACTTATCAAGGTAGCACTCTCTGTCTGGATCCCATCTATTCGCTCTTTTTACCTCTAGATATACACCAGAAAGTCTGATAATCTTGTTTTCAGCAACCATCTTCCGGTATCTATACTTCTGTTCCTCTGTTCGATTATCTTTCCATGGAATAGGCTCATTCTTTGCCATGAAAGCATAACCAACAGCATCTTCTTCCGGCAAAACCTCTTTGCTCCAATCGTAACCCTCATCATCATAAATCACAGCTAAAGCCCTCGATTTGTCTCTGTTTTCTTCCTGCTGTTTCAATCTGGGCGGCTCAGATTTATTCTGATGGTAAATTGCCTTCTTGTAGTAGTCGTCTCGAAACGGATTCTCAGATTCATCAGCATATGCATTCCTGCATTCCCTCTTGAAATGACCCTTCTGTTTACACTTAAAACATGTCACCTTTGACTTATCGAACCCCAGCTTTGTAGACGGACCTCCGATTGTCTTCCTCCCGGTAATTTCCATGAAACGCTGAGCACGTCGAACAGCACTCGCCATTGCCCAACGAATATCGATCAGTTCCATTTCCTCTGGGTCTATCTGATCGTAGTCTTCTTTTGTCAGATTTGTGTTCCCGATCTTTCCGGCCACCAAACCTTCATAGGACTCCAACACAGACGCCAGAAAAACCATTTGTTGCTTGGCCGACTCTTCATCAAAGTTCTGTGCGTTCTTCAGATCTATCGCGATGTTGCACGAAAACTTCGCATCAGAACGTTTTTCAGAAGACGAAGATCCACCGTGATAACCACTGTGGCTTCCACTGCTTGGACTGCTTTGACTTTCTTTGTTTGCTGAAGAAACATTCTCAGCAGAAAATGCAGTTTTCGGAGAAGTAGCTTTCGGCATCAAGCTTTTCGGATAGTAAAGATCCAAGTTTTGCTGATAGGATGAGTGATTGACTTTTTAAGTTTTCTTCAATTCAAGCTCATGACTTTCAAGTCTCTCAATCACAACATCTGGAGGCAAATTTTCAGGAGCAATAGTGTTCTTCAACATCAGTGCGTAATATCTCCAATCCACTTCATCTGGTAATGAATCAAACAGTTTGTCAACAAGTTCTTCATCAGAATACGTAATCTTATGTCGTGCAAGTTCCAGCTTCAGATGACCGAACCTTTCAATCATTTTACAAACCGATTCATTTTTAAGACAACTAAACATGTCAAACTCTTTTCTAAGAAGTTTCGTTTTATTTTTTACAATCTCTTTGCTACCAAGACACTCCTTTTCAAGTTTTTCCCACAAATCTTTAGCATTGGAGTAATATATCAGCGAAATGATATCTTCTCGCACCGATTGAAACAATAATGCCACACACTTTTGCTCTGCCACAAAGGATTCAATTTCGTCAGCTGATGATAAAGTTTCTCCACTTTTGTCTCCATGAACATATCCATTTTTCAAACTCTTCCAACTTGCAAACGCGAAAGCCATCAACCAATCCTCAAATTTTCTCGACCAACAGCTATATTCCTCGATTGCCATAAGCTTCGGAAGTTTGTTGAATGTACCAAATGCACTCTCAGACTCCCAAGCTTCCTTCTTTTTCTCCTTTGATTGATTCTCATTTGTATTGTTTGAAGATGTATCGTTGTTTCCCGAACTACCCGTGAATGCATACATGTCGCTGAACGGATTCATGAAAATATCATCCATTTTGATCGTACCTGCAAAATCAACCAACACTTAGAAAAATTTTCGAGATTTTTGAAAAACAGAACCACAAAAGCGAACCAATCTGTACACGTGACAGATAAGCGGACCAAACAGGTTCAGATAAGCGAACCAGCAATGTCCATTCAAGCGGACCAGACACCAGAAATTGTACTAGAAAGCGAACCCAACTATGTTCGTACGAGCGAACCAGAATTGTACGTTCGAGCGGACCAGAAAGTGTCCGTTCGAGCGAACCAATATGTAAAAGTGTCTGAAAAAGCGAACCAAAACAGGCACTTCGAGCGAACCTGAACACTAATGTACGAAAAAGCGGACCACCTTGTCCGAAAACGCGAACCACTGTTTTTAGCCGGTTTTAACCATTTTTAGTCCGAATTTCACTCTAAAACTTTCTAGGGTTTGTTATTAGTGTGTTTTACACGTTATACTCAAATTTCAGACAATTTCGACCGTAGGAACCACTAAAAACCGAAAAAGTATGAGAGAAAGTGAGTAGAAAAGAAAGATTTCTGCAGATATAAGCTGTAGTAGTATGAACTCCTCGTCCCGAGCTCTGATACCACTTGTTGGACCGTTCTTTGACTCGAAAAGTCAGTCAGAGTAGCTCATCCTCACATATAAAGGCGAAATCAGAATATGCAAGGTTACAACAGCTTGTCCTATTAATTTCCTTTGCTTTTATTGCTTTTCTACTGAAATTTTGACAGAGTTTCGCTCCAGCATACACACACGTTCTAAGTCCGCTCAGACAACTCTCCTATATATAGACTTCCAGGTTCGCTTATGTGACAGGTCAAATAAGCGGACCTCGTACAACTTGACACAAAAGCGAACCAACTAAGACCACATGAGCGGACCACTACGCAACATGTACAGAAAAGCGAACCTAACTCTATTTTTCATAATATTTACAGTTTGACCCCTGTTGACCAATTTTGACTTCAGACTTTTTGTAGACGCAGTCAACAGACATTCCGTGCATCAACACTCACCCCAAGAGTTCCCAGGTAAGAATGATTGGTCTCATTATGTGGATTTGTACGAACACTCTAGCCTTAAACAGAAAACCCAGGATACATGCATCCACCCTTACAGATTGCACGTGTTCACATTATCTAGACCCAAACTTTGACGAGATTTTGAAAACTTTGAAGGTTCAAAACCTTATAATAAATCACCTACGAATAGATGATTGTTTTTCAAAGCGGATTTGCTATTGTGTTCTCGTTGTGGTTATCACCGAAAGATAGGTGACGGTATTGTTTTAAAAATCTAAATGCAAGTAAACTCGCGTTAGGGTCCAAGAAAAGTTATAGTCTAGGTCAAAGCATTACTAATAACCTAATTCCCTATAACCATGAGCTCCGATACCAACTCCTCTGTCACACCCCGACCTCGTAAAACAACGAAACCACGGTGGAAATGTCGGGGAGTGGAGCGACAGAATTATTGTTTCACAACCATGGATCAAAAAGTTTCGTTTTATTTAGTTATTAAACATTTACATTGTCTTAAAGTTAAACAAACAATTTCACATATCGACTATCTTCGTTATTAAGTCACTAAGGCCTCGTCCGGTCCTAAGTGCGCATGCATCCTAGTTGCAATCAACATCATTCAACACCTCCTGAAACATACGTGAAAATAAAGTCAGCATAAAAATGTCGGCGAGCACATAGGTTTTGTGAGATTATCAGATTCATGGTTCGTATACATGTTGTAATAACTCGTACAAAAACATGAGTCGATATTAGAAAATCTTGTTTTGTAAAATGTTTGTATTGTGATTGAATAACCAAGTCAAAACAGATTGGTTATAGTTTATAAAACCTCGATGCCATGAATCTTAACTCAAAACGTTTGTTTATGTAGACCCAAATCGTAAATCGTTCTTGTAATAAAACTCGTATGGTTTATATCGTATCGTAAACATTGTTGTGTGTATCGTTTGAAAATCATTCGTCCAAGTGAACTAAATAACGCCACGGAATGTAATATGATAAAAGCACTTATATATAAGAAGTACCAGCGGCATATCTATCATGCTTTTATCACATTAAACCCATCCTGTTATCTAAACACTAACCAAAAACCAATCGTTCGTTCAATTCATTTAACTTGTTCAAATCGTTCCAATCGTTCAAATCGTTCATTCGTTTCAATTGTTCAATCGTTCAAAAATCGTTCAATCGTTCAAAAATCGTTCTCGTTTTAATTGTGAAAACTAACTTTTGGTTGTCTCGCTTATAATATTCAAACCTTCGCAACTCGTCCATCGTTCAACTCGTATTAACAAACCACCAAAGGGTAAGTTAACAAACATCAGGTTCAGTCGTTACCCACATAACCCCGTACATAACTATGGTGGCAGTCCGATAACGGGATTTGTCAGATCCTATGGTACCATAACCTAATACTGGTCGGCTTGATCATTGTTAGTGAATATCATTCGCTATGTAAATACGTCCAACAAGTTCGTTCACATTATCGAAATCGTTATTGTTTAATATAAACCATAGTATTCGTTTTAGAAATCATCGTTGAAAGCATCGAAATCGTTTAACACATATGAATCACCCCAAAACAATCGGAAATGGTAAAATAGGGGAACTATGTACTCACATTGAATTGCAAAGTATCCTTGATCTAATGAACTAACAATGCTCGGGAAAACCAAGGAAATCAAGTGGTACCTAGTAATCGGATCGCTAGTTAATAACTCGACACCTAAATCGGGAGATCGGGTTGAATGAGGTCTCGTAAACCAAATTAGTATTGGAGTTCATGTGATATGGTTTAACAATGCCTACATTCTAAATCGGAACCTATCCTAAGTTCTTTCGACCTGTTACGACCCATTAAGGTAGCTTACGCTACTTTAACGTGTCGTTCACGCAGATGCGCGTTCGAGACGTCTAACTAGTCCTATGACAAGTATTATATGCCATAACATGTTTAAATATGTTGCATAATCAGTTTAAGTGACAAAAATTAAGTTACATATGCTTAAAATCAAATTATGCATGAAAAGGGCATTTTGGTCATTTTCTTAAGGCATATAAACTATCTATCATACAACTAATTAAACTAAGTGACCATAAGGTATAACCTCGGAAGGTTATTCCCTATACAACTATGGTCACAAAATATGCTTGGTCGGATCCTAACGATCGACCAAACGAGTCGGGTTCGAAAGTCTAAGCGGTTGTAAAGACCGTTTGACTTACGACCCTAAATGTTACGCCCTAACACGTTTAACCTTAAAAATAACGCAGCGGAAAAAGAGCTTTAAAATTTCTTTCCTTATTAACGACATGACTTTCACGAAGGTTCCAAATTCTAAAAATGTTAAACGTTCTATAAAAGGGTTCACAACATTCGTACTAAAATTTAGATTTCTAGACATTATATACTTCAACTATGTGACCGATCTATCCGTACAATCCTTGCTCTTGACTCGATCTACATCCGCTTCACTTCCTTAGCAGCAGAAGAAGTCCATGTAGTACCTGTGGGCATCACATACAACTTAGCCATTAGTCAATGACAACATCATATAACATTAATCTCAAATAATTAAGGATTGAATAACGTTCGATAATGTAACTTGATCCATTCGAATAACCCTTCTCCTTCTCTTGTTCCGGATTCGGCTTAAATTTCATAAGAATCCGAGGTACTCATTCCTGCATTGCATACCGACCTCAAACGAATAATTAGTAACGTTAAAATTCTAACATATCAGCTCATGCATACTTACGTACTTACATACAACATACATACACATCTGCATACATACATACCTTTCCTACAACCTTACTTACGTGCATACACTCATACATGTCTTTACACATACATACATACACAACTACATACGAACATACCTTTTCTACATCTTTACGTAATCATACAATGTTTACATGGGTCTTAGACTTAGGTTTAAAGCCCATAAACATCTAAGGAACGTAAAAATCATGTTCGGAAAGTCCGTCGTAGTCCACGGATAACAAACCGAAGCCTACGACACATAAATCAACTTAAATAACCAGAATTTAGCTTTTGGGACTTGGGGAGGCCGTCGCCGACGCCCCTAGGGCCGTCGGCGACGGGCCTTGCATTCACCCGTAGCCCAAAAACCCGTAGGCAGGTAATTAACCCGTCAGCACAAAACTTCACTTTCTGGAGCCCGTCGGCGACGCCCCCATACCCGTCGGCGACGCCCTCTATAAATTGCAGTTTTTCTGCAGTTCCGTTTCGTCGTCCGTACGCACTAAAACGCGCATAACTTTTGAACCGTTTACCCGTTTAACCTACCGTTTCTTCCTACATGCTTGTAAATTCACATTCTATCATATTAACTTAAAATCCTACCTCCGGATTAAGGAAATTCTTAACTTGCGTGCATTTGACATATTACCATTTTCTAACTATTTGACCCGTTCGTGCATTTAACATCATAATCTGTTTATTTGACCTCAATCTCATATGATCTTTAATAATTTCATTGGCACCTAACATAAAAGATTAAATTATCGGACGTCTTGCATCCTCTTAACCCATTTTCGCTCAAAAGCTTATTGTTGACCCGTTATGGGTATTTGCGCATTAAATGAACCATGACATACAAAACCCTATACTTCGCTTTCATACTTGTCCAAGACATTACTCTAATCGAAATAGCTAGTTTCTAAACGACTTCTATGGTCGTTTGCCCGATATACCTATCAAGGGCATTTTAGTCAACTATGCTCTATCCTTAATAACAAAGGAATTTCTTACATAACTAACCAATTCCACTACCTTGCTACAATTTCTTAATCACACCTACCTTGCTCGGATCAAAACTAAGATCCGTTTAATACATTCATCGACATCATACAATTCATTCCTATTTGACCTCAATTATCACATGTAATTAAAATGCATATAACATTACATAAACAACTAAGAAGTGATTACGGAATTACTTACCTTGTGCATCCGTGTTCATACCCGCTTGCTTGCCTCATCTTGACCCGTTAGTCTTTCGTGCTTGAGTCCACGTCCACATGATCCCTAATGCTTTCATGTTACCGCAATCACATCCTTGTTAGTGTACACGATTTCACATCTAAATGATCATATCAAAAGCGTAACTCACATTTGACTTTCATGGTCAAGTCTAATAAACATAAGGCATACATCCAAAAACCACATCTTTTTAGACTCATGCAATCCATCACGTTAACGCATAAAACACATATTAATTTAGCACCTACCATACGACACTATGTACATTTCGTACTTATGATGCTAAAGTACTTACAACCACATGATCACATAATCATACTCGCATACACATTTGCTTAAATATACTTTCACATATCATACACCTTCGCTCTTAATTACCTTGATTCAAGCACATCTAATACAAGGTGAGCATTACACCATTCAAGCACAAGGTACAAGCTCCTAATGCATAATTTTGACCAACACATATATTCCACCCGAATTCTTGTACTAGTTCCATCTAAAGCACCTTCATTAAGTTAGTATACTACTAATTACATCATTACCATAAGTTATTCATATATGTCAAGCCACTTCCTAAAATCTCACATCCTAACTTCATTTAGACATTTCATCAAACACTTGGTGGGCATACCACTTTCTAAGCACAATGTACAACTAATTCATGCAGAGTCTTCTTGGTTCTCACTTTCAATTATCAACATAACAAAACATCAAACTAACTCCATGCCATATTCAACCTAACTAGCAAGGATGAGTCACATACAACATAATATATCAAGAATTTAAACAAAGATTGGACATGGGTGACATACCCATGTCGCTACTTTTACTAACCCAAACGGGTTTCATCTTCAAACATCAATTAACATCTAATCTTGTATAATTCACCTTCCATATGATAATTCTAACATATATTCATGCTCAATTTCATGGAAATTCGCGGATCGATCATAACCCACTTCATATCAAAATCACCAAATCATGAATTACAACTTACCAAGTGATTTGTAAGGCTAGATGATCAAGAATCCTTGTACATGCAATAGAATTAGGCTGGATTCCCTCTTTAATTTGATGAATTCTTGAGAGTTAGGGTTTACACCCTTCTCCCCCTTCTCCTGCTCAATCTCACGTACACACACACCTGGTGTGTGAGATTTTCTTTTTTTTTATTTTATTTTCCTTATAAACTTAAACCCATTCACCCATTTTAGTCCCTCATGTTTTCTATAATTCCCTTTTTGTCACAACTAAATCCCTACTACATAACTTATACTTTATATATTTTAAATAGATTACTTAATAAAGGTTAGTTAAACCGCCTTATACCATTCAACATGGAAACATACTGGTAATTTAGACATTTCGGTTTTAGGGGCGTTACAAGTCTACCCCCCTTAAAGGAGGTTTCGTCCCCGAAACCTTTCTCATTCAACTATACCAATTCTACTCTTACCTTTTCAAGTTGTTCATCCACAATACTTACTACAACATAAACGCATTCGGGATCTTGGCAAACGTTGTATTCATGCATAAACATAATTATACACATTGTCCCTATGCCCTTAAATTAAGTAAATTACTTTCGTAATTATATTTATGTTAAGATCTGCTCCAGAGCTCTTATTAGTGTCTTTTACTTTATAATACTAGCTCTTAGCACATATCATCACTAGCGTTTTATTCATCGAATTTATTCCAATTGTACACAATTATTAATCGCACAAACCTAAGTTTGCGGTTTGTTTCTAACTTCCTATTTAAGCATATTACATTCATATGTTTGCTAATCGAAATAAATCGATTTATTTCATGCTACTCATACATCATATGCTATCTTTCATTTTGTTCACTATGAGCCATCCTAAACATTCCATTACTATCATTACTTCCGATTGCCTTTAAGCTCATAGGAGGGGTCGATATATTACCATACGTATACTATAATCATTCAAGGACTTATTATTACGACTAAAATCACCCTTCTTAAACTTAATTATCCGTACTTAAATCACGAAGACTAAGCATTATTTCCATGGTTACTATTGTTATTTATGCCATGCGTATCTTTTCTACAATGTCTTGTTCAAATGAACATGGCCAACAAGCCGAGCATCAAAATTAGCATTTCTTAATGACACTTGTTGTCACACCCCCAAAATCCACACGCGGAGTATCACCGCCTGGGGGGCGTGACATGACCAGGATCGAGCCATCAATCATATCAAACATAATATTTAATAATCAAAAGTAGTTAATACAATTCATAAAGATATGACTGATGTTTCAAAACCAAACATTGTTTAAGTAGTGGAAGCATAGTAATAAAATTCTCAAATGTAGTTATGAGTTCAATTAACGTTCGCGATCCAATTCCCACAACGACCTGCTCCTTCCTTGTGCAAGCTCCAATATGTACCTAAGGTCCTGCAAGGCATGCAGCAGATAATCAACAAACTAGTTGAGCGAGTTCACAGTTAATAGTTTAGTTTGGGTAATAGTGCGTTCGTTCAATAAAGTTTCATATCGTATCAGTTCCATCGCGGCCTCACAGGCATGTGTGCGAAGATTAGGTTCGTTAGTTCGCGACCGTAGTCTTTACCGACCAGGGTGTGTGCGAAGGCAATTGATCAGTTCGCGACCATAGTCTTTACCGACCAGGGTGTGTGCGAAGGCAGTTGAGTAGTTCGTTCGCGACCATAGTCTTTACCAACCAGGGTGTGTGCGAAGGCAGTTCGACAAGTATCATTTAAGCATGCACAAACAATCATCCAACCCATTCCCACCCTGGGAACCCATGCCTTGGCTGTGTGAACTCACCTTGGTTTGCTCGGTATGCTAGGTTATGCACTCACAAGTAATTAATCACGTCCTATTGTATGCACGTATAACAAATCAGTTCATGTTCGCAATGATACGCATGCAATTTAATGTTCACATAACAGTCAGTTTGCATATCGGCACAACACGTATTGTTTCACATCCAATCATCAGCTAGTGTACACGAATACCAATGTTAACATTCATCACCAAGCATGGCATGCCAAATAAATCAAGCATACATTCAATCATTCAAAGTATGTTCATAACCATATATCTTTCGATCCACTCTTATCTTTCGACACATTCGTGATCTTTCGACAAACAGTTATCATAGTTATCTTTCGGACCGAATGTTATGTTTCGAACCAGTGTCATCTTTCGGTCAATGCTATCCTTCGGTCAACACTACTATGGTTCGGTCAAAGCTATCCTTCGGTCAACACTACTATGGTTCGGTCAAAGCTATCCTTCGGTCAACGCTACTATGGTTCGAAGGACAAGCATCTTTCGGTCACAACTATGTTTCGAATAACTACATCTTTCGATAAATATCAGTTACGTGTTTCCTAAATTTACTGAATTTGTTACATTGTTTCCAAACATAACAATTATCAATCAACAGGTTTCCAATTTCTCGATTAACATACAGCCGATCAAACAAGCATATTTCATATATTCAATCTCAGGAACCCTAACCGAAAATCATGAACAATAACCATATTCATTCGGATTACTATTAAGACATAACAACCTCATGTAAACTGATTTCATAATAACCCGATTTCACTAATATAACAACAAGTTATCAATCCGGAGCATACATCGTCACAGTAACATAACAAGCATCATTGAATCGATTTAAACTTATTATCATGCAATACAACTACAAGATCATCTTTATACGATTCATATCATTCAACATACAATCAATTCTAATCGTTCTAATCAAAGCATGTAATAATAATAACATCATTCAATCACTAAAACACAATCAAACACTAACCGGATTAGGGGATTGAAACTAGTGGGGTTTCGGGTGCACAAGAACTTTCAGCCGACTACAAGACTTCGAGAGAGAGAGAGAAGGGTATTAGGGTTTTTGAAACTAACAGCCGGTTTACATGCATCACGTATATAAACGTATCACAGGAATGGGCCAAGCCCATTAGAAAGACTGGGCCGAAAGATGTCGAAGGATAGAGTCCTTGGTCGAAGGATATGTTTCGTGATCCTTCGAACCAAAAGTTGATCCTTCGAATCGAAGGATATGTTTCGAGATCCTTCGAACTGTAGGTCATGTTTCGTGATCTAGACTAAGTGTTTTAATAATAATTCTAATATTATTTTCTACCACAGCAAGTAATCACATATAGGCAAAACGACAATACGTTTCATTAAAACACAACGCGTACAATTTCAAGTCCACAACTTCAAACAACTAAACAGTCAAAGTCAACGCGCATTTAATGCGAAAGTGAAAGTCAGAAACTCGAGTTGTCACATTATCCCCAACTTAAAAGAAATTTCGTCCCGAAATTTGGTACGCACTCACTGAGGAAGCTAGGTAAGTTACATTGTTCACTGGTTTTCCTGGGGTGTCACATCATCCCCCCGTTGATTGGGAATTTCGTCCCGAAATTCAGTAGTAGTAGCTTCAGCCTCAGAAGTGGATGCATTGGTTTCGAATAACTGGGGGTACTTTTCTTTCATCTGGTCTTCGCGTTCCCAGGTATACTCTGGGCCACGCTGGGAGTTCCAACGAACTCGAACAAGAGGGATTCTCTTGTGTTTGAGGACCTTAACATCCCGGTCCGTGATTTCAACTGGTTCCTCGACGAACTGCAACCGCTCGTCGATAGTAAGTTCCTTAAAAGGAATTATAAGGGTCTCATCTGATAGGCATTTCTTCAGATTCGACACGTGAAATACATTGTGAACTGCACCGAGTTCAGGAGGTAGGTTTAATCTGTAGGCTACTTTGCCAATCTTTTCTAAGATTTCGAATGGTCCGACGTACCGCGGATTCAGTTTGCCTCTTTTACCAAATCGAACCACACCCTTCTAGGGTGAAACTTTCAATAAAACCCGGTCCCCGACCTCAAATTCCAATGGTTTTCTACGCTTGTCCGCGTAGGCTTTCTGACGGTCGCGTGCTGCCGCCATGCGTTGTCGTATCTGTGCAATCTTTTCTGTGGCGTCCACTACAATCTCTGGACCCGTAATTTGACTATCCCCCACCTCTGCCCAACAGAGAGGTGACCGGCATTTACGTCCGTACAATGCCTCGAATGGAGCGGCTTGAATGCTGGTATGATAGCTGTTATTGTATGAAAACTCCACTAAAGGGAGGTGTTTTTCCCAGCCATTGCCGAAATCGATGACACACGCTCGAAGCATGTCTTCTAGAGTTTGAATAGTTCGCTCAGACTGCCCATCCGTCTGAGGGTGATATGCCGTGCTCATGTCTAAACGTGAGCCGAAGGATTTGTGCATCGCTTGCCAAAGCTCTGACGTGAATCGTGCATCGCGATCCGAAATAATAGAGGTGGGCACTCCGTGCCTCGAAACAACTTCTTTCAAGTAGATGTCTGCTAGGGTAGAAAACTTATCCGTTTCTTTGATAGCCAAGAAGTGAGCAGACTTTGTGAGTCGATCAACGATCACCCAAATAGTGTCATTCCCACGCTGGGATCTAGGTAGACCTGTAACAAAATCCATGGAAATTTCTTCCCATTTCCATTGCGGTATCTTAGGCTGCTGAAGTAGGCCTGATGGTTTCTGATATTCAACCTTGACTCTCGCACAGGTTAAGCATTTTCCAACATAGGTGGCGATGTGAGCCTTCATACTAGGCCACCAATAAGTAGTACTGATGTCGTGGTACATTTTATCCGACCCTGGATGTACCGAATAGCGAGACTTGTGAGCTTCATCCATTACAAGTTCGCGTAAACCGCCATAAAGTGGGACCCAAATACGCCCCGTTACGTAGTAGGCGCCGTCTTCCTTTTGTTCCATGCGTTGCCTTGAGCCGCGTAAGGCTTCAGCTTTGACGTTTTCGGGTTTCAGAGCTTCCATCTGAGCAGCTCGTATCTGAGAGGGAAGACTAGACTGAATAGTAAGCTGTAGCGCTCGCACGCGCTTCGGTAGAGTGTCTTTCCGACTGAGGGCATCAGCCACAACATTGGCCTTGCCTGGATGGTACTTGATGGCGCATTCATAGTCGTTTAGAAGTTCGACCCATCTCCGTTGACGCATATTCAAATCCTTTTGCTTAAGAATATGCTCGAGACTCCTGTGATCGGTGTAAATCGTGCACCTGGTACCGTACAGGTAGTGTCGCCATATCTTAAGCGCGAAAACAACAGCTCCCAGCTCTAAATCGTGCGTCGTGTAGTTTCGTTCATGAACCTTGAGTTGTCGAGAAGCGTAGGCTATCACTTTATCACGTTGCATCAACACACATCCAAGACCCTGGATGGATGCATCACAATATACTACGAAGTCATCTGTGCCCTCTGGCAATGAAAGAATAGGTGCGCTGCAGAGCCTATCCTTTAGATACTGAAAAGCGGTCTCTTGCGTATTACCCCATCTGTAAACGACACCTTTCTGTGTTAGCATAGTAAGTGGTTGCGCGATCTTTGAGAAGTCTTTAATAAATCGCCTGTAGTAACCCGCCAAACCCAAGAATTGGCGTATTTCTGTCGGTGTACGTGGTGCTGGCCAGTTTCTGATCGAATCAACCTTGGATGGATCGACATGAATCCCATCCTTGTTCACCACATGGCCTAAGAAGTGGACTTCACGAAGCCAGAAGTCGCATTTTGAAAACTTTGCGTACAATTGCTCCTTTCGAAGAAGTTCCAAAATAAGACGTAAGTGCTGCTCGTGCTCCTCCTGACTCTTGGAGTAGATCAGAATGTCGTCGATGAAAACAATGACGAACTTGTCGAGATAGGGTTTGCACACCCTGTTCATAAGATCCATGAAGACTGCAGGCGCGTTCGTAAGCCCGAATGGCATGACAAGAAACTCGTAATGACCGTAGCGAGTTCTGAAAGCGGTTTTGGAGACGTCCTCATCCCGGACTCTCAGCTGATGATACCCTGACCTTAAATCAATCTTGGAATAGTAACACGACCCTTGCAACTGGTCGAATAGGTCATCTATGCGCGGAAGAGGATAACGGTTCTTCACCGTCACCTTATTGAGTTCGCGGTAGTCGATGCACATCCTGAACGTACCGTCTTTCTTCTTCACAAATAACACTGGAGCTCCCCAAGGCGAAGAGCTTGGACGAATAAAGCCCTTTTCCAAGAGCTCTTGTAGCTGCTTCGACAGTTCTTCCAATTCGGTTGGAGCTAAACGATACGGTGCGCGGGCTATTGGTGCTGCTCCAGGAGCTAACTCAATCTGAAACTCGACTTGACGATGAGGAGGTAAACCAGGTAAATCTTCAGGAAACACTTGAGGAAAATCACGCACAACTGGTATATCCTCCAGCTTCTTTTCCTTTGCTGATGCGTCAGTGACAAGTGCCAGAATGGCAGTATGTCCCTTTCGTAAACATTTCTGCGCCTTTAAGAAAGAGATGATGCCAACCACAGCACCACTCTTGTCACCTTGTACTTCGAGAGGTTCTTGACTGGAGCGAGGAATACGAATAACTTTTTCTTTGCATAAGATCTCCGCATGATGTTGGGATAGCCAATCCATACCGATGACGACGTCGAAACTACCCAAAACTATGGGTATGAGATCAATCGAGAAAGTCTGACCCGCTAGAACAATACTACAACCCTTGACTACCTGTGCGGCTTCTACACTTTTACCATTGGCTAGTTCTACGACGTGTTTGGTGTCTAGGGGTGTTGGTGTACGTTTTAATAATTTACTCATTTTCAATGACATATAGCTTGTATCAGCACCCGAATCAAATAAGACAGTAACATAAATATCGTCGAGAAGAAACTTACCCATAACCACATTGGGATCATTCACTGCGTCACCCCGACCTAGCACAAAAGCACGACCCCGAGCTTCGTTGCCGTTGTTGTTGTTTCCCCCGTTGTTCTGGTTATTGTTGTTATTTCCGTTGCCCTGGTTGTTTTTGTTGTTGTTGCGATTCTGGTTCAACTGAGGGCAATCGCGTTTGTAATGACCTTCAGCCCCACACTGGAAACATCCCCGATTTCCACGCTGTGGCTGCTGCTGCTGATTCTGTGGAGCTGGCGGTGGAAGTTGCTGGTTCTGGTTTACTGGTCGCGCGCTTCTACAATCTTTGGCCTCATGGCCCATCTTGTGGCATCTTTGACAGCGATCTTTCCGACACCTTCCACTGTGGTGTTTGTTGCACCTGTTGCACCACGGATGATTTCCCTGATAACCACGTTGTCCCTGACTTCCCGATGATTGCTGACTCGGACTCTGGTAATCGTTGGTGCGACGTTGCTGAGTTTGGGACTGAACAGACACCGATCCCCTGCTGGAATCCCCATCCCATTTTCTCTTGTTGTCGCTGGGTGTAGCAGAAGTAGCAGCTGGAGTGACTGTAGCAGTAGCGCCGACACGCTTTGGCAGTTTATTCTGATCCACTGCCTGATCGGTGATGCGATGAGCGAGACGCTGTATTTCCTGGATATTGTTGAGGTTAGCCGAGGTAACGTGGCTCTGTATTTCTGGCGCCAAACCTTTGAGATACAACTCAATACGCTTGTATGGAGGGTCCACCATAGTTGGACATAACACAGCCAACTCATTCGATCTCTTGGTGTAAGCTTCGATTTCCGAACCAACCATTTTCAAGTTATACAACTCGTCCTCCAACTTGTGAATGTCTTCTCTAGTGCAGTATTCCCTCTTGATCAGTTCTTTGAAATCATTCCAGGGTGTGGCGTTAGCAGCTGCCAACCCTAAGATCTGCACTTGTGCGTTCCACCAAGTGAGCGCAATCCCTTCAAGTGTGCCAGTGGCGAACTTCACCCTGCGAGCCTCAGGGCATTCACACATTTCGAAAACCGACTCGAGCTTTTCAAACCAATGGAGGAGTCCAACTGCTCCCTCCGTGCCACTGAACGAACTAGGACGACATTCCATGAAATTCTTGAAGGTGCACCCAGGTTGTTGCTGAGCGGGTTGACCTATTGTGTAAGAATAGGGCAAAGTTAAGTACGAGAATTAATGTAGGATCTAAAGATCCTAGTGTCTATACTGCAGGGTATACTACCTGCTTGGGCGGCTGCAACTGCCGCAGCAACGAGAGCCTCTAGCTGGGCTTGAGTCATGGTAATTCGTGCGGCCATTGATCTTCACATCAAAGGCAACATAAGTGAGAAAGGTTCGCGAATAGTGCGATGACAGAAGAGTGTAAGCACATAAGTATTCTCATGCAATGACAAGTTGTGAGCAAGGTAATGTAAGCATACTACGAGCAAAGTTCTATGCAAATTCTAGCATGTAGGCAATAAACATAAACCTTATTACCTAGGAAGTTGAGTCTTGCACGTGGAGCGAAGCGTCGTTGTGGATCGTTGAGAGCACTGTTCTGGTTATAGTCTGGTTTTAATAAAAACGTTTTTCCATATTAAAACCAAGTTCTCTATAACCAATGGCTCTGATACCAATCTGTCACACCCCCAAAATCCACACGCGGAGTATCACCGCCTGGGGGGCGTGACATGACCAGGATCGAGCCATCAATCATATCAAACATAATATTTAATAATCAAAAGTAGTTAATACAATTCATAAAGATATGACTGATGTTTCAAAACCAAACATTGTTTAAGTAGCGGAAGCATAGTAATAAAATTCTCAAATGTAGTTATGAGTTCAATTAACGTTCGCGATCCAATTCCCACAACGACCTGCTCCTTCCTTGTGCAAGCTCCAATATGTACCTAAGGTCCTGCAAGGCATGCAGCAGATAATCAACAAACTAGTTGAGCGAGTTCACAGTTAATAGTTTAGTTTGGGTAATAGTGCGTTCGTTCAATAAAGTTTCATATCGTATCAGTTCCATCGCGGCCTCACAGGCATGTGTGCGAAGATTAGGTTCGTTAGTTCGCGACCGTAGTCTTTACCGACCAGGGTGTGTGCGAAGGCAATTGATCAGTTCGCGACCATAGTCTTTACCGACCAGGGTGTGTGCGAAGGCAGTTGAGTAGTTCGTTCGCGACCATAGTCTTTACCAACCAGGGTGTGTGCGAAGGCAGTTCGACAAGTATCATTTAAGCATGCACAAACAATCATCCAACCCATTCCCACCCTGGGAACCCATGCCTTGGCTGTGTGAACTCACCTTGGTTTGCTCGGTATGCTAGGTTATGCACTCACAAGTAATTAATCACGTCCTATTGTATGCACGTATAACAAATCAGTTCATGTTCGCAATGATACGCATGCAATTTAATGTTCACATAACAGTCAGTTTGCATATCGGCACAACACGTATTGTTTCACATCCAATCATCAGCTAGTGTACACGAATACCAATGTTAACATTCATCACCAAGCATGGCATGCCAAATAAATCAAGCATACATTCAATCATTCAAAGTATGTTCATAACCATATATCTTTCGATCCACTCTTATCTTTCGACACATTCGTGATCTTTCGACAAACAGTTATCATAGTTATCTTTCGGACCGAATGTTATGTTTCGAACCAGTGTCATCTTTCGGTCAATGCTATCCTTCGGTCAACACTACTATGGTTCGGTCAAAGCTATCCTTCGGTCAACACTACTATGGTTCGGTCAAAGCTATCCTTCGGTCAACGCTACTATGGTTCGAAGGACAAGCATCTTTCGGTCACAACTATGTTTCGAATAACTACATCTTTCGATAAATATCAGTTACGTGTTTCCTAAATTTACTGAATTTGTTACATTGTTTCCAAACATAACAATTATCAATCAACAGGTTTCCAATTTCTCGATTAACATACAGCCGATCAAACAAGCATATTTCATATATTCAATCTCAGGAACCCTAACCGAAAATCATGAACAATAACCATATTCATTCGGATTACTATTAAGACATAACAACCTCATGTAAACTGATTTCATAATAACCCGATTTCACTAATATAACAACAAGTTATCAATCCGGAGCATACATCGTCACAGTAACATAACAAGCATCATTGAATCGATTTAAACTTATTATCATGCAATACAACTACAAGATCATCTTTATACGATTCATATCATTCAACATACAATCAATTCTAATCGTTCTAATCAAAGCATGTAATAATAATAACATCATTCAATCACTAAAACACAATCAAACACTAACCGGATTAGGGGATTGAAACTAGTGGGGTTTCGGGTGCACAAGAACTTTCAGCCGACTACAAGACTTCGAGAGAGAGGGAGAGAAGGGTATTAGGGTTTTTGAAACTAACAGCCGGTTTACATGCATCACGTATATAAACGTATCACAGGAATGGGCCAAGCCCATTAGAAAGACTGGGCCGAAAGATGTCGAAGGATAGAGTCCTTGGTCGAAGGATATGTTTCGTGATCCTTCGAACCGAAAGTTGATCCTTCGAATCGAAGGATATGTTTCGAGATCCTTCGAACTGTAGGTCATGTTTCGTGATCTAGACTAAGTGTTTTAATAATAATTCTAATATTATTTTCTACCACAGCAAGTAATCACATATAGGCAAAACGACAATACGTTTCATTAAAACACAACGCGTACAATTTCAAGTCCACAACTTCAAACAACTAAACAGTCAAAGTCAACGCGCATTTAATGCGAAAGTGAAAGTCAGAAACTCGAGTTGTCACACTTGTCGTCTTTTATATTCTATCAGAATTTCCACAGTTACGAGCATTTAAGTTCAATACCACTCGATAATCATTACGTACATACCTGACGGAAGTAAATTCCATTGATTCGTTATCCATGCCTTACGATGATCATTCCTTTCCGACTAGTGACATTGCGTCTCTATTCTTCAAGCTCATCTATGAGTATAAAACTTAACAACTCAAATCATTAACTACCGAGTTCAAATGGTGATCGCCATCTGACCCGTATGTCCCATTTGATATTTCTACCATTCTTGCATACAACGCATTTGCATAAATACATTTATATATATATAAATATATGAAAATTTAAGCATAGTTTGAATCCTATTACTTAAGAAACATTTACTTGTCCGGTTCGTAATTACTTACACCTTTAGATATTTTCACTCCCATCATACTTTTGTTCATTTGCTTTACGTTTACTTATATGACTTGTGTGACATAGTTATGGTCAGACTATTGACTTCTTCTCAAATAGACTAGCTTTAGTTGTTTATACCTTAAATCCGTTTCGCGGATTCGAACACCTTACTTATACCATTCGTACCTTTCATGTTTTGAATCCGTCTCACGAATTCAACATTGCATTCACCTCCTTCAATCTCTGAAGCCGTCTCGCGGATTCAATTATTTTGTTCATGCCTTTCATTCCTTGAACCCGTCTCATGGATTCAAGCATTGCATTCGCATATTTGATTCCTTGAATCCGTCTCGCGGATTCAAGCATTACATTCATACCTTTCATTCCTTGAATCCGTCTCGCGGATCCAAGCATTGCATTCGTATCTTTCATTCCTTGAATCCGTCTCGCGGATTCAAGCATTGCATTCATATCTTTCATTCCTTGAATCCGTCTCGCGGATTCAAGCATTGCATTCGTATCTTTCATTCCTTGAATCCGTCTCGCGGATCCAAGCATTGCATTCGTATCTTTCATTCCTTGAATCCGTCTCGCGGATCCAAGCATTGCATTCGTATCTTTCATTCCTTGAATCCGTCTCGCGGATTCAAGCATTGCATTCATATATTGTTGATCCGTACTTTCTTACGGATTCAACATTCCTCGTTCTTATCATCCACATTTTTCACTTTTACATAGCACTCTCAATCCTCCGAGAGTCTTACTACCCATTTCACCCACACACCTACCTGCTGCCTAATTCTAGCGGACACACCTGTAACAATTGTCACGGTCTCACGAACGTCATACGTTTCTTGTGTACTGGCCAGGTACACATTCCACGTACTAGTTTCGTGTCTTCGCGTAATCGCCACCTTATATCCGAAGAATTAAGCTCCGGCACGTGCAACATTTTCAAAACTTATTTACCATGTCCTTATTATATCTTGTTTTAAAAAAAAAAAAATTCTTTCACTTGCTTAATTATACCATTTCACATGCCCACCCATCAGGTTTACGTACCAGAAATCAATTCAACTTAATACCTGCCTTGATGCCGGTCCTAGACCGCATTCACGGAACATCCCTTCCAAGCAATTGCGCTTACCCTTCACATAACATACTATTAGTTTCCTTCAAATACATAATCTAATACATACTTATGTTCGCTTTTGTCTTTAGGCCTTGATCGAGTCTTGGATTGTACGGGTTCTTGGTCACGAGAGCACACCGGTTTGAGTTCAAGTATTTACTTCCTCTTACTTGATTCTCTCAACCCAGGGCTCTGATACCAACTTGTTACGCCCTAACACGTTTAACCTTAAAAATAACGCAGCGGAAAAAGAGCTTTAAAATTTCTTTCCTTATTAACGACATGACTTTCACGAAGGTTCCAAATTCTAAAAATGTTAAACGTTCTATAAAAGGGTTCACAACATTCGTACTAAAATTTAGATTTCTAGACATTATATACTTCAACTATGTGACCGATCTATCCGTACAATCCTTGCTCTTGACTCGATCTACGTCCGCTTCACTTCCTTAGCAGCAGAAGAAGTCCGTGTAGTACCTGTGGGCATCACATACAACTTAGCCATTAGTCAATGACAACATCATATAACATTAATCTCAAATAATTAAGGATTGAATAACGTTCGATAATGTAACTTGATCCATTCGAATAACCCTTCTCCTTCTCTTGTTCCGGATTCGGCTTAAATTTCATAAGAATCCGAGGTACTCATTCCTGCATTGCATACCGACCTCAAACGAATAATTAGTAACGTTAAAATTCTAACATATCAGCTCATGCATACTTACATACTTACATACAACATACATACACATCTGCATACATACATACCTTTCCTACAACCTTACTTACGTGCATACACTCATACATGTCTTTACACATACATACATACACAACTACATACGAACATACTTTTCTACATCTTTACGTAATCATACAATGTTTACATGGGTCTTAGACTTAGGTTTAAAGCCCATAAACATCTAAGGAACGTAAAAATCATGTTCGGAAAGTCCGTCGTAGTCCACGGATAACAAACCGAAGCCTACGACACATAAATCAACTTAAATAACCAGAATTTAGCTTTTGGGACTTGGGGAGGCCGTCACCGACGCCCCTAGGGCCGTCGGCGACGGGCCTTGCATTCACCCGTAGCCCAAAAACCCGTAGGCAGGTAATTAACCCGTCAGCACAAAACTTCACTTTCTGGAGCCCGTCGGCGACGCCCCCATACCCGTCGGCGACGCCCTCTAGAAATTGCAGTTTTTCTGCAGTTCCGTTTCGTCGTCCGTACGCACTAAAACGCGCATAACTTTTGAACCGTTTACCCGTTTAACCTACCGTTTCTTCCTACATGCTTGTAAATTCACATTCTATCATATTAACTTAAAATCCTACCTCCGGATTAAGGAAATTCTTAACTTGCGTGCATTTGACATATTACCATTTCTAACTATTTGACCCGTTCGTGCATTTAACATCATAATCTGTTTATTTGACCTCAATCGCATATGATCTTTAATAATTTCATTGGCACCTAACATAAAAGAATAAATTATCGGACGTCTTGCATCCTCTTAACCCATTTTCGCTCAAAAGCTTATTGTTGACCCGTTATGGGTGTTTGCGCATTAAATGAACCATGACATACAAAACCCTATACTTCGCTTTCATACTTGTCCAAGACATTACTCTAATCGAAATAGCTCGTTTCTAAACGACTTCTATGGTCGTTTGCCCGATATACCTATCAAGGGCATTTTAGTCAACTATGCTCTATCCTTAATAACAAAGGAATTTCTTACATAAGTAACCAATTCCACTACCTTGCTACAATTTCTTAATCACACCTACCTTGCTCGGATCAAAACTAAGATCCGTTTAATACATTCATCGACATCATACAATTCATTCCTATTTGACCTCAATTATCACATGTAATTAAAATGCATATAACATTACATAAACAATTAAGAAGTGATTACGGAATCACTTACCTTTTGCATCCGTGTTCATACCCGCTTGCTTGCCTTATCTTGACCCGTTAGTCTTTCGTGCTTGAGTCCACGTCCACATGATCCCTAATGCTTTCATGTTACCACAATCACATCCTTGTTAGTGTACACGATTTCACATCTAAATGATCATATCAAAAGCGTAACTCACATTTGACTTTCATGGTCAAGTCTAATAAACATAAGGCATACATCCAAAAACCACATCTTTTTAGACTCATGCAATCCATCACGTTAACGCATAAAACACATATTAATTTAGCACCTACCATACGACACTATGTACATTTCGTACTTATGATGCTAAAGTACTTACAACCACATGATCACATAATCATACTCGCATACACATTTGCTTAAATATACTTTCACATATCATACACCTTCGCTCTTAATTACCTTGATTCAAGCACATCTAATACAAGGTGAGCATTACACCATTCAAGCACAAGGTACAAGCTCCTAATGCATAATTTTGACCAACACATATATTCCACCCGAATTCTTGTACTAGTTCCATCTAAAGCACCTTCATTAAGTTAGTATACTACTAATTACATCATTACCATAAGTTATTCATATATGTCAAGCCACTTCCTAAAATCTCACATCCTAACTTCACTTAGACATTTCATCAAACACTTGGTGGGCATACCACTTTCTAAGCACAATGTACAACTAATTCATGCAGAGTCTTCTAGGTTCTCACTTTCAATTATCAACATAACAAAACATCAAACTAACTCCATGCCATATTCAACCTAACTAGCAAGGATGAGTCACATACAACATAATATATCAAGAATTTAAACAAAGATTGGACATGGGTGACATACCCATGTCGCTACTTTTACTAACCCAAACGGGTTTCATCTTCAAACATCAATTAACATCTAATCTTGTATAATTCACCTTCCATATGATAATTCTAACATATATTCATGCTCAATTTCATGGAAATTCGCGGATCGATCATAACCCACTTCATATCAAAATCACCAAATCATGAATTACAACTTACCAAGTGATTTGTAAGGCTAGATGATCAAGAATCCTTGTACATGCAATAGAATTAGGCTGGATTCCCTCTTTAATTTGATGAATTCTTGAGAGTTAGGGTTTACACCCTTCTCCCCCTTCTCCTGCTCAATCTCACGTACACACACACCTGGTGTGTGAGATTTTCTTTTTTTTTTATTTTATTTTCCTTATAAACTTAAACCCATTCACCCATTTTAGTCCCTCATGTTTTCTATAATTCCCTTTTTGTCACAACTAAATCCCTACTACATAACTTATACTTTATATATTTTAAATAGATTACTTAATAAAGGTTAGTTAAACCGCCTTATACCAGTCAACATGGAAACATACTGGTAATTTAGACATTTCGGTTTTAGGGGCGTTACACTAAACAAGCACTAGACTAAAAGTGACGAGTTAAACATGTTAAAACATGTTTAACTAAGTTAGAAAACATTTATGATATCAAAACAAAGTGTTGATATCTGAAAATAGCTTCGTCGCAAAATACGCATAAACACGTATTTTGACCGAAACTTTGACTCGTCACTTCGACTAATCGACGTGGTAACCAGTAGGTATAGTCACAAAGGACAATAACCATCGTGATTACGCTCACTTTGCAAAGTTCGAACGAACTTTGACTTGACCAAATCATGGTCAAAGCAGAAAGTCAAACACTGTTTGACATTCACGCTTGAAAAGCATAAACAAACATGAAAGAAGCTTACAAAAGGTCCAAGCTAGGAAGAATTGATCCAAAACACTCAGGTATGAATTCTTAACTTCAACTTAGAGCAGATTCTGAAGCAATGTGTGAGAAATGAGAATGAACAAGGTAGGTATTTATTGAAAGTCATGATCCATCAAGATCTTTACAGGTGTTTTTGAGCAAATCAAGGCATGATCTAGGCCATACACTTGTGCCCATAGATTAGAATACCATGGGAACTCAAAAACAAGCTCATTGTATCCAAAAACCATGTAAAAATCGCCTGAAATCAGCTACCATGGCCAGATTCAATGTTTCCGACCTGGTAATCGGTTGCGCCCCGCATAGACCTACACTGGATCTGTCGCGGCCCGCCAAAGAAGTTTGGCAGATTGTTAATTTTGGTCCCTGAATGTGTAAAACTCAGTTTTTGATGTTTTTAAGCCCCGTTAACCCCATTTCAAGGCTGTACAATGAAGTTAAAGCACAGGGAACACGAAATATGCTTGAAAACATCTCGAATGTCGGGTCATTTGGTCGTACGGTTGCGTTATTCGGTTAATTACGACGAAAACTCGAACGGACGCGAAAACGATCCAAATTACACGACGAATGGTATTTTTGCAT